>NC_088683.1:306666707-306969737 GCF_028017835.1 Emys orbicularis
CTGGGAAGGAATTTTCTTTTCACCAGCAGACTGGCTGAGGTGGGGTGGGTTTTTTCACCTCTCCCCACAGTGGTGCAGGGAGACTAGGTTAAAATGTCACACTCGGTAACGAAAATGTGGTAGATGTCCAGCGCAGGCACTAGTTCTGGAAGGAATACAGCAAGCAGATAAAATGGATTGGAAGTGGACTTAGAGGAAAGCATCCCTTTAGGAAGCTGAGGAAGGAGTGAGACAGGATTCCTAACATCTGGTACGGCAGGGAGCCAACTCCCTTTCCTTCTCAGCTCCCTGAACATTTAAATGAGGGGAGGGCAGCAGGGTCCCAGCAGGCTGGCTGGGACCAGGTTGGAAATGGGTAGGGCTGATGACAGCTCCCGAAGCAGGAGGAAATGATACAGGTCAATTAACTGTACAATTTACTGCTATTTTAGGTGAATAAAGTTGCAGCCTAATTAAACCCCTTCCAATGCCCCCTGTCTTTCCTCTGGCAAGGCTGGACAATGGTTAGAGGCACGGAAAGAAGTTCATATGAAGAGAGATTGAAAAGGCAAAACCTAACAGGGGACATGACAAAATGATACAAAATGATGAATGGTAGAGAGAAGGTAGATGCGGAATTTCTATTCACGCCGTCTCATTACAGAAACTAGGAGTTCTCTGATGAAATAGAAAGGTGGCAAATTCAGAACTGATAACAGGAAATATTTCTTCACACAACTCACAACTGTTCTGTGGAAAGCCTTGCTACAGAATATCACTGAAGCCAAGAATTCCCAAAAGGATTAGATTAGACCTTTATATAGACAACAAGAATACCCAGAGTTGTGATAATATATTGAAGAATAAACAAGAGTTTTGGAAGGGATGTACATTTCAGTGCTTCAGAGCATCAGCCAACCTCTAACTATTGGGATTAGGGTGAAACTTTGACGGGGGTGGGCAGGTTACCCCATAGCTGCCTACTGCAGGGTTCCCCCTAATTTCCTCTGAAGTATCTAGTATGGGCCACTGTTGGAGACAGGATGCTGGACTAAAGGGACCACTGGTATGACCCAGGATGGCAATTCTTATGATCCTGATTTACATGCGAAAGTTGTACGGGAGCCAGAGATCTAACTGAGCTAGACCTTTGTTGTGTTTGATGTCAAAAGGGTTGTCAGCGCTCAGCACAGCACAAGTAAATTCTTTGTTCTGAAAAGTAAAGTCAAAAGTCCTCAGTCACTGCAGGAGCCAGATACAGTCAGTGCAGTGGAAGACTAACTTCATGATGGTAAATGTGAATTTGACCCATGTGGTGGTGGTAGCTTTTTAAAACAGGATTTACGCTACCTTGTACATGGGCCTGGGGTCGGGGGAGAATTTAGGGTTAAGTTCCCTAACATGTTAAATTCACATCTCTCGCGTTGTTAAGCTAGCATTGGCATATACTGACACAGAATGACTATTCACTAGACTGGTCTTGTCTAATAAATATAAAATGGGGGATCGGGCCACAATTTAAAAATTCAAGATGCAAGAAAAGAAAAGGAGGGTGAGATTCACTCACCGCCCGGGTGTACAACCAGGGAAAGAGATAAACAAGAAGAGAATCTTGATTTCTCTAACACATGACTTATGTACATCATGTACACATGATGTACATAACACATCACTTACGTTCTTGGCCATTAGCATTTGAAAGAATTCATTAGGATTTGTGTGACTTAAAATTTTAAGAGTGGCCTTCTATCCTTTTTTTTTTGTCTTTTGTCTAATAAGTTTCCAGCTTAGTCAGACAGGACAGATCAAACTTTGCGACACTTTGCCAAGACCAGAGTGGCTAAACAAAAACAACATCTGAGCAGCCAGTTTCTAGTAAAAGCTTGCTGCGTCTGGAATAGCTAATTAGGTCTTGCCCTATGTGCTGTGACTATGATTTTCCAACAACTGAACACTAAGTGTCAGAGCCAGAAGGTGGATTTTCTTATTGTTTGCTATTCTTTTCTTTCTGACCATGTGTTGGTGAAATATTTTTCACCCCAAATGCACAAGTGGTATATAAAGTTCTGAAAAACTCTCCTTTTGGATACATCAGCCATCGTATTTGAATTTGTGCATTGTACAAGGGTTTTACGTGAGATGGAATTTTTCAGAATATACTCACAGCAAGACACTTCATCATGTGGATCATTTAATTTACTAAGCCTTGATTTTTCACAACAGCCAAAACTGTTAAAGTCGGCGGGTCAGCGCCTCAATTGCGCCAGAGCTGTGCTCTGTGAAGCTGAGGCGAGGAGGGCCGCGGTGGCTTTAAATGATCGTTGTGCTCACCCAGTTCCCAGGATTGCTGGGGACTGGTCTGATGCCTGCAGTAATTTCAAGCAGCCTCCGGGCAGCTGTACGTTTTTTTGGCTTGTGGCACCTCTCTAGAGGCTATTACACTGACCGTGCCCTCTTCCACCCTCACACTCCCCCGACGGATGGTACAGTGTCGGCTAAACCATCTCTGCCAGCCAGTTGAGTCTTCAGCCTGACACATTAGGGCAGCTTTTGGGCCCCTTTGCACCACTGATGTAGCACAAAAGGGCCAGAATGGGGCCAATTATACATCCAGAGCACATGTTTTAAACCCAAATTATAAGTTTGCAGCTTTGGGCTATTTCTGAACAGTTCCTTTGGTGTCTGTGTTACAACACTGATATTATTGCAGTTCACATACTGAACTGTAGTTTTACATATTTAAATCAAGCATGTGTTATTCAAAGCTTCACAGAAAAATATACACTAAAATAAAATGATGGCCAGTAGCTTTATGCATTATGGTCATATAAGCATTAAATAGCTGTATGCTCAAAAACATTTAGAATGCGGATATTCCTTATGAGGTGCACACCATTAAATGAGTTATGTTCCTGAGGTACACAAGGTAACTATGGTCTTAAGGCCAGTAATTAATCTCTACTAATTTTATACTCACTTTTCTTAGCATTTCAGCCTGGTTATAGATGTACTTTATCAAACATAGTCAAAGCCACCATGCCCCCCAAAATTAGAATCAGTGTTGTTATGGATTAAAGAAGAAATGTAGGCCCCCTGCCCCACACCCCACCAAAAGTGGCTCATATAATACAAAATCTTCTTCAATTTAGCTACTTCTGTATACATCTGTATTTACTCTTCTGAAATACTTTCCCCGGGGCTCGTTAAATTCCAACAGAGTTCTCCTTCATGTTGTGAAATGAATATGAAAGAGCACAGCTACCAAAGCTGGTATTCAAACCACACAGTAATGCTGATTCAAAGGCAAAAAAACCATAGCTTATTAGTACTATTTTCTAATTTAAAGAGAGAGAGAGACAGAGAGACAGAGAGAGAAATCACCATCCAGATTGAAATAAATAACATCACATACCTTGGAAAGGGAAAATTCAGGATAACTAGACATGACTGATGCAAGTACTGGTAACAAAACAAAACAACCCAACACCTTACTTGAGGTTCTTTCTTGGAATACATTCTACTAATGTATTCTAGAGAGCAGAATATTCTAAAATATATACTACAGGCCAAATTTTGCATCAGTTCCTTCCACTGCTACAATTCCACTGATATTAATAGTCCTGAGAACAGGATTTATCCCATCTTGTACATGAGCAATAAGGAGAATGTATTTACTTACTCAAAGATGTAAGACTCCCATAGTAAGAAAACATTCAATCGTTCTTGTCATTAAGTGCCAAGCAAGCAAGAAAAATGTTCTGAATTATACTATAACCTTGATTCTCTCAACAGCAGAGTGTGAAGCATTTGGAAAAACTTCAACCCAGTGTTCAATATAATTTATACTTGTGCAGAAACAGAAATAACAAAACTTTCTATTAACCTTGTAAACTCCTCAGAAATAGCCAGCTATGGTTTTAAAGACTGGTTTGCTTGAGAGATATCCAAAAGTTTGATTTATATCTTAAATCCCACAAAAAACTTTGCTAGGGTGAAGGTTTTATGCACATAGCAGTGTTAAAGAAACTATCAAAAACAAACAACAAACTTTAGAAGCCTAGGAAATTCAAGAATTAAGGAGGCACTTCCATAATAAGCCATTCAATTTTGAGTTTGCATCAAACACAAACAAACCACTAAAAACTTAGCTCTGCCCCAGTCCTCTTGCAACAATGTGGTATTTTTAGATTGAGAACGTTTTGCATGATGTTATTTTTGTAACTTTTTAGTTTATTGTTATTAACATATATGAACTTTCCATACAAGTATTAATGAATGTTAGTCATAACCAGTATTTATCTTTAAAAGACCCATTTGTGTTTGGCCAATCTCTTATCATTATTCATGTATTTACTGTGTTCAGATTCCAAAAATGTAATTGTGCATTATAAAATCTACTTGATCCTGATAGAAGGTGCTTTGACATTTTTTCCATTGAAAAGATTTCTCAGTTGTTATATTTACAGTTCATCTCAAGTCAATCTGACTGTATAGATGAAAATATTTAAGTGAGTCACCTAAGAGACTGATGATGAAATTGTTGAATTGATATATGGGCCAACAGTCCAACTGTTGTTTATGAGCATCTGGCCAGGGAGGCTACTTGGAAATGTTTTCTGTTGGTAAATGCCAGCATAATAAATGTTGAAGCATACAACAGTACACATCTTTAATTTTTAAGTGTAATGAATGGAGAAATGGAACAATCCATTAAATCTTCATGTATCACATACCCATGCACTTATGTATGCCAACCGTTAGTTTTTAAATGGTCATTAATGATGTAAAATACCTTAAGAAACTATGTTATTATATGTAATTTGTTAATTGACAATACACGGTGCTTCCACATTTGGAACTTTCAACTCCTGAAAAAAGATGAGGGCACATGTTTGCTTTGAATTTCAAAGTTGTTTTTCCCATGAGCCTAGTGGCAGATTGTCTACCGAGCATTTGGACGAGTATATGGAATGTGAATCTGTGACAGGGTGAAGTTTGAAAGTTGATTACAGCTGCACTGCATGGAGCCAAATTCCACATCACAGTTGCATCACAGTCATTGTACTAGCACTTGTTGAGCAATGGATGGTTATTGTCTCCCCCACAATCAGATAAAAGTTTTGGCTTTTGTTATCCCAAACGGTGAAGCAGAGTAAAGGAGGTGGTGGTCAGTGGACTGTGACACTATAGCTCCTTGTGGACATGTAACCTTAGTTCTGGAATTTTCTAGGTTACTCAAAACACTAATATATGCCTGTAATCTTAACTTCACTTTAACAACCGTTTTTGTCATGGAAATTTCCTTTGTTTGTTTTTTAAGAGGTCTTAAGCCCTGCTGACCTAAAACCACATCCCTGCATACCCCATGAGGTTCGCAAGAGGGGAACAAAAATCCACCAGACCTTTGGAAGTCCCCAGAGGAAAGGGGTAGGAATGCTCACTTGGTTTGGTGGTAAAATCTCCTACTAGTCACTGTCTCCGCCCACCATCCTGTGGACGGAAGTGACAATGCTCCAGTCCTCCTAAGTTCCACACACAGGGAGTCCAACTTCTCAGAACCTGTGTAGCTTTTTAGGGAGCTGAGCTCCTCTGATGCAGAGCTAGGAGGTGTTTAGGTATGTAGCTCCCTTCCTATCGACTTCCTAATCATGTCTGTGGGACTGGGACTCTCATTTTCAGGTTGAGCTGGGCGGGAAAAGGAGGAATAAATATACCAGCAGGAGAGCTGGGGTCAACAGAATTGGGAGAACAATCTCCCTTTCCTTCTAACTGCCATTGCCATCTGCCTGTCTCCTGTGGTCCTCAGTCCTGGTAAAGGTGAGCCAAACAGTAAAGTCTCCTTTCCCTGCTCCCTCTGATCCTACCCCCACCATAAGCCTTAGAAGTACCTTCAGCCCCCAACAGCCTTCAACCATCATCTCCTGTAAGCCTCAGGGGACTCATTAGGAACTCCAAGCCTGCTGTGGGCCTTAGGAGACTCCTGAAATGAACTCTAGCAGCTATTTTCTGACCCTATGAGCCTTAGTAATCTCTTTTATGGCCTCCTGAACCTATAGCCCCATAGGAAGGGCTGAATGGTGGCTCCCGTAGTCTCCGCCCACCCCATGAATGTCAGGAGGCTCCTCTGGCCTGCCCACAGTCTACTGCAAAGCCCCAAACAAGCCCATATTGCCTTGGCAACTTGCAAAGAGCTAAAAATAGGCTCCTTAGCCTCTGACCAGCTTAAATCAATTTGCTGGGGACTAACAATCCTACATAGAGGGTCATGGGGTGGATCCCTAGCAGCCTCTGAAGGCTTGAGGAAATTGATACCCCAATGGGCATAAGGCTTGAGAGGAATGTGTGACCCTCAAAAAAGCCTCTTGTGGCTCATGAGGAGGGCCACTGAGTCCCGCAAGGCTTGGTGGGGGCTCTCTCCTCCAGCAGACCTCAGGAGGGCCACTAGAAAGGAGGGAAGAATTTCATTCTCATTATTTCTTCCTCTACCAAGCCCACTGCTCCTTCCAGCCCTCAGTGCAGATTCCCAGATCCCTCAAAAGCAGGATTCCGTTCCTATGGATCTCAGGAGTTCAGAGTGACTGAGTGAAAATGGGGAGTTACGGCGGGGGAGCAATACTGTACTTAGGGGGCATTCCCCACCCCCAGTCTTGCTCCCCTGGCTCCAGCAGGGGACTCAGGGAGTGAAAAACCTCTCTGGCTCCCCAACTGCCTCCTGCTACTCCCTGGAGTTTCCAATGAGCTAAACATAGCTTGCGAGAGCCAACCTGCCACAGCAACGTTCCCAATTAAAAAGCTGATAACTTATGAAATCTGCTGTGCTAGGCCAGTCCAGTAAACTAGATTTTCTCTTTCTCCTTTCCTTATTTTGTTGTATGGCTGTGGAGGGAGACGAGATGGGGACAGGAGATCTGGTCTCTGAACACCTCAATTTTTAGCACGTCATAATTCATGACCCCATCTCTAATTCACTTCTAGTTACATTAATATGTTCTACCTTGATCCCAGAGCTGACTTTATTTTGAAGCTATGATTTAATTTTGTGATTGGGGGTGGGGGGGAAGGGGAGACACAGAAATTGGGTTTACAGTGGAAGCTCAGTTGCAACCTTAATTGTGGAAAGGCTGCCAGTGCACTGTAATTTAATTCCAGATACATTGTTCTTTGACATAACTGGCTGGTTAGGAAAAAGATTGGGAAATTTCATAAAACAAAAAAATATGTTTGGTCTGCAATTCAACTTCCAGGGGAAACCCATTGAAAAGAGATCAGAGAAGTATTGCAGAAAGAATAGTTTTATTAAGGGAGGTTATTTCCCCTCCCATGCTATGTACACATGCAAGACAGTGCAAACACACACATAATGACAAAGGTAAAATCTCCAAATGTCCATTAAATCCCTTTAAAACCCCACTATAAATCACTCAGTTAAAGCTGGTTGTAAGGTAAAGCACACAGTGAAAAAAATACCTGTCTTAAAGGATGTGGTGGGAAAGACCTACAAAAGTCCAGTTTGATCGAAGTTAAATGAGAATTTAGGTGATGTGGGGCAGGGGGAGAAAAGTAATGTTCACTTATCTGCAAGAATTCTTTAAAGACATTCCGGTTATAAATAGGGAAAATAATTGTGGAAGTGGCATACTTGTTTAGATTTACAAAAGTATTTGATGAGATTCCATATCAGACATTAGTGACTAAGAGTCATCCTGAAACAGGAGGTACAGAGTGGCTATGTACAAATGGCACCTTCTTCCTCAAGAGAACTACTCCCTATGTTTCAAATTCTGCCATTAAGACACAGGCCTGAAGCTGGAGCAGTGCAGGGAGGCACTGCCTTAGGACACAATTCCATACACAGATAGAGTGCCTCCACTAAGGAATGAATAGAATGCACTTCCCTGCAATATATGTGTGTGTGTGTGTGTGTGTGTGTGTGTGTGTGTGTGTGTGTGTGTGTGTGTGAGAGAGAGAGAGAGAGAGAGAGAGAGAAACAGAGAGAGAGAGAGAGAGAGACCTAGCCATCGTCCTGCCCTAAGTTCCCTCTAAGCTGCGCAACCGCGCAGCAGGCTATAAAGGGCCGTGCAGCCACAGGGGCCTGGAGAGGAGAGAGGTAGGGGGTGGGGGGAATGGGGGAGGGGAGCAAGTTGGGGTATGCAAGGCTGCCGCGGGCCTCTCCCCCTGCCCCGGAGCTCCTGCTGCCTGTGGGGAGAGAGGAGCCTCTCCCCCGGAGCTCCGTGCTGCCGGCGGGGAGAATTGGGCCCTCTCCAGAACTTGCTGCTGCCGGCGAGGAGAGGGCTGGGGGGAGTCCTCTGGCCCCAGACCTGGGGCAGCCTGCACCCCAAACTCCGAACCCCTTGGCCCCACCCCCGCCATGCATCATCTCAATATTCGTCCACGTAATAAAATTCATTCCACACATGGATATAAAAAAGTTAGAGGGAACATTGCTCCATATCTTCCCCCTTTGAGGTGACTGAAGCACTAGAATGAACTATCTGAGGAAGTCCCTTAGCTCAAGAGAGTGCAAGGACTGCAAGTGTACCTGTCCCTTAGGGTGAGGGGGCAACACAGGATGTGGGGGAAGGTTTCTGTGCAAGGGCAAGGCATAATCTGACAATGTGTGTTCAGAATTGTGTCTGTTTACTTTAGTAACAAAAGCAAAAGGCTTTACATTTTACTCTTATTAGCTCTGTAGAGTTAACACAGTTGAGAGAAAGAAACCTGGATTCTATTCTGGTTTGTGTATCAGCAGAATTGTTAACTCAGTCTCTCTGCTGAATCAAATTCTCCATTTTTTTATATGCTTGTGAAATCCCAGAGAAGACAAAGCAGAATTCGGCCTGCAGATTTACTTATCACTGTATTTTACTGATGAAGAATAAATCAGAAAGAATACAGGCTACCCTTCAGATCCCATGATGAGTTTGCAGGGCTGGCAATATTTGTACACTCAGAACATTTTACATGTAGTTCCTGAAACACAATAAATATGGAAGTCCAGGATAAAGCTACGCTTTATGAGCTGGTGACAAAGGGTAGCCATTTTCCAATTGTAAATGGATTATGAGTGAAGTAAAGTGCTTTAGAGGACTTCTTTTGTTTCTAATTTATGGTATACAAATGTGGATGAGGTATTAAAAACAAAATCTCAGAGGTTACAAATGAAACAAAAATTAGAAGTATAGCAAATAAGAAGCACCAATGTAATCCGATTCAAAGGGATTTGGATCATTTAGGTGACTGGGATTATAGAAGTCAAATGCAATTCAATGTAAAAAATGTAAAATAATTTGCCTAGAAACAAGGAACCAGCGTATGCAATGTCTGTTAAACCAAACAATCACCTAGGATTCTAATAAGGAAAAGGATTTGGGAAATAGTGAAAAAAAATATCACTAAAGGCAATAACGCAAAGCCCTGCAGAAGTAAAAAGAGGACCAGTAAAGTGTACTAACAGTGAGGTAAAATATAAAACTAAGTGAGTGACACTGTCTCTGTGTGAGACTTAGAGCAGTGAGATGTGTTTGTGTTGCTATTTCATGCAGCTGCAAGTGCACCTTAGAAATATTTGTTGCATTAGAAAGTAAGACTGTATTCAAACCTACCTTGTTGCTTTGTTGATGGGAAACTAGAGGTCAGGGGATTGAGGAAGCAGGGAGGTAGGAATGCAACCTTTAGTTGTTAGCTACAAGAGTTACAGTAAAAAAAGCCCTCTCCTGAGACCAGCCAATCTCCAGCCCCTAGACGAACATTTCAGAGGATGGCAAACTAGAATGTCCCAGCTCAACTGCTGAGGTAAAACATGAAAAGAGAGGCAGTCTCTAAGGTACACAGTGTGGTGCACATAGTCATTAGCTGTTATTACTTTGTTTTCTTTGCACAGTGCCTTCACATTTCTAAGGAGCGTACCTGTCTGCAGGGGCACCTGCCATCTTGTGAGGCAGAGCTGATGCAGTTTGTTATGGAGGAGACATACTGAGCATACATGGAGATTTGTGTTGTTTCCCATGGCCCAGTCATGCTGTTACTTGCATGAGTAATCATTAGTCACGTGAGAAATCCATTGCCTCCAATAGGACTATTCATGTGAATGAGGATTACTTGTAAGCAAGCTTCTGCAGAATCGGACTCTTGTTTTGTTGTTTCCATCATTCTAAAAGAAAATCCATTCTAACTAAAATAAAAACCTCAAAACCTGCTGGAATGTTTATCTTTACAAATGGAATATATAAAACACAGCTCCCAACTGTATTTAGATTTATAGTACAATACCTTGAATTGCAATCAGAAATGTTCTGAGCCTCAAGACTGAAAGGCCTTAGCTTTGGGAGTCAATAAATCAGTGGTGACAGGCCTGAACTAACTAAGGGTTGTTATAAAATTAAGCTTGATGACATACTTGAGGTAATTAGATGGACCAGAATTAAGAGACACAGAGTTAAAAGGCAATATATATATATAGCAGTGGTAGGCAACCTAAGGCACATGTGCCAAAGGAGGCACGTGAGCTGATTTTCAGTGGCACTCACACTGCCTGGGTCCTGACCACCGGTCCGGGGGGCTCTGCATTTTAATTTAATTTTAAATGAAGCTTCTTAAACATTTTAAAAACATTATTTACTTTACATACAACAACAGTTTAGTTATATATTATAGACTTAGAGAAGAAGACCTTCTAAAAATGTTAAAATGTATTACTGGCACGCAAAACCTTAAATCAGAGTGACTAAATGAAGCCTCAGTACACCACTTCTGGAAGGTTGCCGACCCCTGATATATAGGAAGAATTTAAGGAGTTATTTTATTTTTGGGGGCTTGTGAATCACAGGAATGAACTTTCAGTTGAGTTTGTTTCATGGTCCGAGTGCTGGGTAACAACATGAGAGGACCCCACTCTAATTAAAATAATCAGTCTTTATTAAATCAGCCTTTTTCAGAACAGCTCCAACTGTATTTTCACATTCCTAGCCATCTCACACAGCACTCATTCTCCAAACTCCTTCCTCCTGCAGCCCGTGGTCCTTCCTCCAGCTCCATGTAGATTGCTACACTGCTGAAGTATTGAAGTGCATTTCAGCAAAAAGCAGATGATTACATAGAATTTAATACATGAAATAGGCAGTAGTCAGCTTTGTGCTCAGGAAGAGATACTCTGAGTGTCAAGAGGTTTTATTTTAAACTGGCCATATTTCTCTCGTTTGCCCTCCTAATGTTTTGTGGGTTTTTTGGTCTTTGCGAGGGTTTTATTTTATTTTTGATGTTGCTCTTCTCTGGTACATTTTGTAAAGTTTTTAAAAAGTCAAAAAAATAAGGCTTGAGATGGAAAAGTTATCACCTACTTTCCTAGACAAGAGGGGCCTAGGGACTCCTTCCATTCCTAGGCTACTATGTAAGGGTCTGATCCTGCAAACACATATGCATGCCTAAGGATTGAGGCCTACATTTTAAGAGTCCTGAAAGGGATTCATAAAGTTGCTAAAAGCACTGCTTGATTAGGGACAATCTAAAGACTAGGTAATAAACATTAAACAGGGAAGTTGGCCATAATTATTTCACCAAAGAGTAAAATAAGGAATAAGTAATTGGGCAAGACAATCATAGCAGAGAGCACAAAATGAGTTTAAGAAACATTTAACATGAACCGTGCCTATCTCTGCCTTACCTATCTCCTATTACGTGGTACTGAGATCTCGACTTCTGCCTTTGTTCCACAAATGATGCCAATCTTGATCACCCATTCAAAAAAGATTTCCAACAAGCACCATCATGCTTTCACCTGTCTGCCAGGAGCACCCTGCAAATGTCAGCAAAGCCACCTCATTGCCTTCCTGCAAATCCCTTCCTAAAACTACCTTCTGCCACGATGCCTACACAATAACTAGACAATGGTTAGGCAACTGCTTTAGTGGGACCATAACTTTTCATCTTGACTAGTGTCATCTCACTCTTTACTTGTGCTCCCCCATCTATTTGTTTTATCCACTCATCTATTGTCTTACACTTAGACTATAATTTGCAGAGGTGTTTTAGCCATGTTGGTGCCAGGATATTAGAGTGACAAGGTGGATGAGGTAATATCTTTATTGGACGATCTCCTGTTGGTGAGAGACAAGCTTGTCTCACCCACCTTCTCTCACTTCGACTATGAGCAATTTGGGGCAGAGACTGACTTTGTTCTATATTTGTACAGTGCCTAGCACAATAGGCCTCTAGATGCTACCCTAATACAAATAAATAAAATAAAATAAATAATAATAATAATTATTATGAATAATAATAATAATAATGTTGTTTTTGTGGGTATGGGAAGATGGGAAGATGAAGATTAATTGACAATGGAAAGCATTTATAGTAAAGATAGCTTTTATCCTTTGGTAAAATTCCTGATGGTGAGGAATCTGAATACATATACATTAGAAAGCGAATTGCCTGTAATGAAGCTATATCAAATTCTTGAAACCACAGTAAGACAGTAACTCTAATACTTGGGCAGAGAACACAGTCTAAATACAGATTAGAAAGTATTTCAACATATCTGACTTGTTAAATGTCATTGTTTTTTCCTCTTCTGAGTCCACTAAGAGAAGTCTGCAAGTGACCAGCTGCCTCCTGTTGCATAAAACATTACTCTGTGTGATCTGCTGGTGATGTCAGACCCATCATTCACCACCAGTGGAGCATGGAAGATACATGGTCAGGTAAATCCATTATTTAACTGAAACTACACAATGCTATTGGATTAAGCAGTACTTTACCTCACCACAGGCTAACTAAGAAGAAAGGTCAGCTTGTGGTTGAAGCATAAGACGGAGAGTCATAAGACCAGTGTTCTATTCCCGGCACTGCTATAGACTTCCTGTGTGGCCCTGAGTGAACCACAATCTCACTATGCCTCAGTTTCCCCATTTGCAAAATGGGGATAATACTTCTCTACCTATGGCGCAGGAGTCAGTCTTAGTTCACTAATGTTGAAAAGGGAATTTGAGATCCTTTGACTGGAGGAGGTATACAAATGTCAGGTACTATCGATAATCTGTGTTCCAGCATGAATGAATGGTGGAAATGAAACTGTCCTACAGAGTATGCTGGATTATTTTGTATAGTAGGAGGTTGGTGATTGTTTGTGATCTGTTCTTTATTGAGACTTGGGGGGAAGAGAGAAAAAATAATAACTATAAAGGAACATTACCCTCAAATTAAACTAAAAGGATGAAAAAAAGTTTTATAAAACCTTAACCTGAATGGAATATTTTCTGTGTTGTTAATTTCAATTAAAACAGGAATTTTTGGTGTTAGTAACAGCAGCCAGAATTTTTTAAAAGTATGAATTATATGGCACTAAAAATGTACCTAGCACTTTATAATAAAAGTTGTGCCAAACAGTTGGCATGTTCCTTCTCTCAAAGGGTCTCAGGCCACAAGCTAGCACAGTACAACAGAAGAAAGGAATACAACAGAATACAAAACCTACAATATACAGCATGAATTTTACATTAAGTGCATCCCTTCAATTCACAAATGTGCTAAGATGCCCTGGCTAGCCCCTCTAGTTCTGTTTATTTGGGGGCATTTAGCCCTAATACCAAAGTTACAACTTTTATTTTAAAAGTACAACTCATTTCTAAATGCTGAACAAACTTTAACCATTATCTTTACCCTTGGCCTCAATTAAGGACCAATACAGAGGACACACTTGAAATGACCTAAGATGAATGCTTACACTGAATAGTGTATCAAAGACTCTTAGTATCTCAGCCACATTTTCTCTCCCCTTTAGATGACTCTCCTTTTTTGTAACCTAGTCGTGTCTGTTCCTAGTATTTTAGGATTAAAGTCCCCTGGTGTGAAATCTCCTTGAGTAACACTCACATCACAGAAAGTGTGATTAACTCGGCAGGTGCTTTTTGGGTCAATGAAAAAACCAACCTGTTACCCTAATACGTGAGATTTCTTTATTGATGTTCCGAGTGACTCCACATATTTGCATTCTGACATTACCTCTTCTATTCTTAATGCTTTTTCAAGTCTTGAGAATGTCATAAATTGTTTTAGTAGTGTGGAGGCTTTAGTCTTCTATACCTTTATAGTATATTGTATGTCTCTTTCCTTTGATTATCTTGATTGCATATTCGGGGAACTTAAACTCTGTCAATCTCTGCTCTTCCTCCCCTTCAATAAAACCCAGCATGTCCACAATAATGACTGTGCAAGTACAGCACAGAGAAAGGAACTAGAATAAAATTAGGGAACTCTGCTCATTTATTTTCTCTAGTGTGCCCCTGATTTTCCCCCCTACTTTGTATTATATGAATGGTCTGAAGCCATGATTTCTAAAGAAGGATCTTCCTAAGATCCTGTAACCACAAAGCTTTAGGAAAGCCCATTCAAGGTTTTGAAGATTAAGACTTAGGCCTGGTCTACACTAGGAGCTTATATCGAATTTAGCGCCGTTACATCGAATTAACCCTGCACCCGTCCACACCAGGAAGCTACTTAGTTCGAAATAGAGCTCTTTTAAATTCGACTTCTGTAATCCTCGAAAACGAGAGGAGTAGCGCTAAATTCGAAATGGCAATATCGAATTAGGCTAGGTGTGGATGGAAATCGACGGTAATAGCTCCGGGAGCTATCCCACAGTGCACCACTCTGTTGACGCTCTGGACAGCAGTCTGAGCTCGGATGCTCTGACCAGCCACACAGGAAAAGCCCCGGGAAAATTTGAATTCCTTTTCCTGTCTGGCCACTTTGAATCTCATTTTCTGTTTGGACAGCGTGGAGAGCTCAGCAGCACTAGCAACGATGCAGAGCTCTCCAGCAGAGTTGGCCGTGCAATCTAATAGAAAGAGGGCCCCAGCATGGACTGATCGGGAGGTCTTGGATCTCATCGCTGTGTGGGGCGATGAGTCCGTGCTTTCAGAGCTGCGCTCCAAAAGAAGGAATGCAAAGATCTATGAGAAGATCTCTAAAGCCATGGCAGAGAGAGGATACAGCCGGGATGCAACGCAGTGCCGCGTGAAAATCAAGGAGCTGAGACAAGGCTACCAAAAAACCAAAGAGGCAAACCGATGCTCCGGATCCCAGCCCCACACATCACGTTTCTACGAGGCACTGCATTCCATCCTAGGTGCGGCCGCCACCACTACCCCACCAGTGACCGTGGACTCCGAGGATGGGATATTGTCCACGGCCGGTTCCTCCTCGGAAATGTTAGGTGACGGGGAAGATGAGGAAGGAGATGAGGAGGACGAGGCAGTCGACAGCGCTTGCACCGCTGATTTCAACGACAGCCAGGAGCTCTTCATCACCCTTACCGAGATCCCCTACCAACCGTCCACAGCCCTTACCCCGGACACCGAATCAGGGGAAGGATCAAGCAGTGAGTGCTTTAAACATCTAAACATTTCATTTTAACATAAGTGGAATATTTATATTGTTAAGAATGGGCTTTTCAGTCACTCAGTTAAACATAGAAACTTTTATTAATAACAAAACAGGAATAATAACTATATCAGTAATTTGTTGTTCATGATTTAGTTGGCTTAGTAAACTTTTTTCTACTAACTATGTATAGAAAATCAAGTACTGTCCGGATATTCATGATTAGTCCACAACACGGCCCCTCCACTCTGTAGTCCGTTATGCTCAACTTAAAGGAAAAGGCGGTCAATGTGCCCGGGAATGGACAGACAGTCCTCCTGTGATAGCTCCGCATAGCTCTCCTGGAGGTACCGCTCCAGCATGCGCACGAGGTTCAACGGCAGGGCAATCTTGTTTGGTCCCCCGTGGTAGCACACGTTCCCACGCCATGAGTCCATGAGGTAGTCGGGGATCAGTGCGCGGCACAGCATGGCGGCATATGGCCCAGGCCTCTGCATGCATTCACGCAGCATCCTTCCCCTCTCGGTCTCCGAGATCCTCATGAGGGTTATGTCACACATGACGCCCTGCTTTAAATTAGGGAGGGGAATGTTAGTATTTGGACTGCTTTACAGCCACGCGGTGGAGGCGGCAGAGGGGCAGCATACAGGGATCTTTCCCGGGGACAGCCGCGAGGTGGTGGGACAGGGGCAGAGCTCATGCTTCCCTGATTGCTGCCAGCAGAGAGTGGCCTTGCATTCAGTGCGAAAGGAGCCCAGTGCTACTATTACATGTTTAAGCTGCCACAAGTCTACGGCTTACCATGTTTTCCCGCAGCAGAAGTAGAGGTGTCCTGCAACGCTTCTCTGATTGCAACTGCAGGACCCCAGACACATAAGGCGAGGGCCGAAAATTCGACCTTGTCCTGAGTGCGCATGTGAAAGGTGCAGTGCATGGTGTTGTTCACAGAGAAAGACTATGCTCTTTGTTAGCAACTTCATTTATCTGTCTCAGGAATTTACTCCCTTTTTCCCATTCCAACAGACACATCTGCGACTGTCTCCCAACCCAGCCTGGCATCACACTCCCAGAGGCTAGCGCAGATTAGAAGAAGGAAGAGAAAAACTCGTGAAGACATGTTTTATGAACTTATGGAGTGCTCACGAGAGCAGGCAGCCCAGACGACACAGTGGAGGGAGAACTTGTCACAAATGCACAGAGCAGTCATGGAACGGGAGGAGAGGTGGCGCCAGGAGGACCAGCAGGCTACTCAAACCCTGCTTGGACTAATGAGGGAGCAAACGGAGACGCTCCGGCGCCTAGTGGATGTTCTGCAAGACCGGAGGCAGGAGGACAGAGCACTGCTGCTGTCTATCTCTAACCGCCCTCCCCCGCCACCAAGTCCCACACCCCCCTCACCAAAAGTACAAAGAAGGAGGGGCGGCAAGGGCCGTTAAAACTGTCAGTCGGCCACTGCACACTGCTGCAGCAATGGAAGGCTCTCGTTCCAAAGTTTGAAAAGTCCTTTCCTACCCATCTCACACTAGCCCATGTCCAAGTTTCCTTCCCCCCCCCCCTTTTCATGTGCGGTTCGTAATAAAACATCGGTTTCTGTTAAGTACTGTTTCCGAGAGTGTCTTTTGGAGGGGATTCTGTCTGAAGGGGGGGAAGGGGTTTGTTACTTGGACAGGACAGTCACCTGTAGCAGGCTACAGAGGCAGGGGCAGGTCCAGCATCAGGACACATACACAGCACAGTCACCAGTTACCCTGGTCAGTCTGGGAGGCGGTTTTCTTGTTCTGGGGTGCGAGGGGGTTGATCTGTGACTTTGTGTCGGGGGAGGGCAGTTAGAGATCCTATGCCGCGGTCCTTATCCTGGATCACAGAGCCATGCAGCAGGGGATCTGTTACCCTCCGCCCCCTGCCAGAAAGTCACTTGGCCGACACATACATCCAGTCCCGCCCAGGACTGCTGGCAGGCTGCGTTGAAACAACCAATGCAGCACTGCGGAGCCTGTCATTCCCGGACTTTAGAAGCATCATTTGCATCAAAACAGTAAGCCCGCCCCCCGCCACAGTCTGCGTCCCCGGTTTAAAACATTCCCGCGAAAACAGTAAAAAAGAGAACCTTGTTCATTAACAGAACAGAACAGATTTTATTTGTTGGGAAGGTGGGGAAGGGGGTATGTAACTTGGAAGGATAGTCAACAGTAACTGGGTAAAGAAATGGGGGCAGGTTCAGCATCTGTGTCCACAAAGTAAAAAGTCACTGGAGACCCTGTTCAGTCAGGAACCTGGCTTTCAAAGCCTCCCTGATGCACAGTGCGTCCCGCTGTGATCTTCTAATCGCCCTGCTGTCTGGCTGGACGTAATCAGAAGCCAGGCTATTTGCCTCAACCTCCCACCCCGACATATAGGTCTCCCCCTTGCTCTCACACAAATTGTGGAGCACACAGCAAGCAGCTATCACAATGGGGATATTGGTCTCGCTGAGATCACAGCGAGTGAGTAGGCTTCTCCATCTGCCCTTGAGACGGCCAAAAGCACACTCCACCACCATTCTGCACTTGCTGAGCCGGTAGTTGAATAGTTCTTTCCCTGAGTCCAGTGCGCCAGTGTAGGGCTTCATGAGCCAGGGCATTAGCGGGTATGCAGGGTCCCCGAGGATGACTGTAGGCATCTCCACATCCCCAACAGTTACTTTGTGGTCCGGGAAGTAAATACCTTCCTGCAGCCGTCTACACAGACCAGAGTTCCTGAACACCCTAGCGTCATGAACCTTGCCAGGCCATCCAACGTAGATATTGGTAAAACGTCCCCGATGGTCCACCAGTGCTTGCAGCACCATGGAAAAGTAGCCCTTCCGGTTGATGTACTGGCTAGCCTGGTGGTCCGGTGCCAGGATAGGGATGTGAGTCCCATCTATAGCCCCACCGCAGTTTGGGAATCCCATCTCGGCAAAGCCATCTCTGATGAGCTCCACGTTTCCCAGGGTCACTACCTTAGATAGCAGTAGCTTGACGATTGCCCTGGCTACTTGCATAACAGCAACCCCCACGGTAGACTTGCCCACGCCAAACTGGTTAGCGACGGACCGGTAGCTGTCTGGCGTTGCGAGCTTCCAGAGGGCTATGGCCACTCGCTTCTGGACAGTCAGGGCTGCCCGCATCCGGGTGTCCTTTCGCTTCAGGGCAGGGGACAGCAACTCACACAGTTCGAGGAAAGTCCCCTTCCGCATGCGAAAGTTGCGCAGCCACTGGGATTCATCCCAGACCTGCAGCACTATGCGGTCCCACCATTCCGTGCTGGTTTCACGGGCCCAGAATCGCCGTTCAACAGTATCAACAAGACCCAGTGACAGCGAGATGTCCTGGGCGCTGGGTCTCATGTTCTCAGAGAGGTCGGAGCTAGTGTCCGACTTCATGCCGTCACGGTAGTGCCGTAGCCTCCTCTCATGATTGATCTGCAGCTGCCTCTGGTACAGGTGGAGGAGAAGCTGCGAGGCGTTGAGAACTGCCACAACTGCAGCGATGGTCGCAGCGGGATCCATGCTCGCACTGCTGTGGCGTCCGCGCTGTCAGTAATCAGAAAAGCGCGCGAACTGATTTCCCGCCGGCGCTTTCAGGGAGGGAGGGAGGGAGGGCTTGAGTGACGGACGGATGACGACAGGCGCCCAAAAGCACCCTCGACACATTTTTTTACCCAGAAGGCATTTGGGGCTCGACCCAGAATTCCAATGGGCAGGGGGGACTGCGGGAACTGTGGGATAGCTGCCCACAGTGCACCGCTTCCAATGTCGACGCTTGCCCCGTTAGTGTGGACTCACAAAGTCTCACAAAGTCGAATTACTGTCCTTAGTGTGGACACACACGTTCGACTTAGTAATATCGATTCCACATAGTCGAATTAACTAAAATCGAAGTACTGTCGTAGTGTAGACAAGGCCTTAGACCCTTGAATTTGTTCCAGTATTAAGTTGCAAGCCAATGTAGAGTCTGGAGCAGCAAGGTAATAAGCTCCCAGTGACCTACATTGCTGTGTCAGTAGACTGCTGTATTTATTCCTAAGCATAGCTCACTGCAATCATCAAAACTGGGGATCAAGAACATGTGGCATATTTTCACCAGTTGTATATCCAGCAAGATGGGGCAAAGCCTGCTGGCCAAGTGACCGCCTCTCAGGGTCTTCACTAGCGGTCACAGTACATCTTCCATGTCTGGGGGAACTGCTAGACATGACTCCTGTGCCCTCTGTTCTGTATGATTTTTTTCATTAACTTTACAAAAATGAGTACAAAAACAAACTATAAGCAAAACGTTTTAATGAAAACAACAATTAATATTACTGACATCAGGACAAGATGATTTGTGGTCTGGAACAACTTTCCTGGGCATGATTCAGCAATTGTTATGGTGGAAAGGAGATGAGTTCCTGGACTTTTTGATAGTCAAGGGAGAAGGCTAAAGGAATTCTTTAAGTCATAGTCTGTCTTGAATCTACTTTGCATTTTTCCACAAACAGTGCTTGAGTCATCTGTTTTCTCACTTTTTCTGACTTAAGATTCTAGGAACCATAGTGATCTCAGTTTTCAGGCATACAGGTCAATTAATAGACAGATGGTGTAATTTGCCAGGAATAAATTTATTTATAGATCAAGTGTATGACTCTCTTTGTGAACGTCCGTGTGACACTACACCCCATATTCTTTATAGTACTATTATTATGATATGAGTATGGCATAATTATGATATATTTTATGCAAGATAGGTCATGTACGATATCATTGAAAAGGTTATGATTTACTGAATATGATTATCCTACTTGTATGCATGTATCATTTTGGTATCTGAAGTTAGGAATATTGTTGATGTATCTATTACAAATGTGTTTACACCTGGGGAACACCCACTAGGCAAAAGATTGTCAGTCTAGATGCTGGCTGGGAAGGGTCAAGGCAGTGGACCATTAGGGAGAACAATAGGTCTTAGAAGAAGCTAATCTCCCACCAGGGAGCCTTCCTGGGGAGCCTTCCTGAGGACGCTACAAACAGCCTCAGAGACATGGTTGCTATGACACTACAGGGGCATGTGACCAGATCACCTGGTACTGGACTCCATCTTGGAATACCAGTGTTTTTCCGCTGAAAGGTGTGGGAACCAAGCTTGGAGACAGAGAGATCCTGCCATATGCAAAAGATATTTAAGGCAGGGGAGTGACATCATCGTGGTTCTTTGTTTACTCCATGCCCAAAGAGACTCTTGGAAACACCTGAGGAACAAGGACTGACCTGGGGGGAAGTGCTGAACCCAGGCTGGAGGGATTATTAGCCTGTGAAAGGAACACCTGGGGTTTAAAGCTGTAAGCCAGTGTGGCTGGCCCCTCAAGAATCTCTGCAGCCTGCTTAAATCATCATTTAGGGTGAGAATTTGCTACTCATATCCAATGTTTTTAGCATATTAAGCTTAGTTTGCGTGTTTTGTTTGTTTGCTAGGTAATCTGCTTTGATCTGTTTGCTATCCCTTATAATCACTTAAAATCTATCTTTTGTAGTTAATAAACTTGTTTTTGTTTTGTCTAAAACCAGTGTGTGGAAATCATAACTGGGTACAGAAAGCTCTTGAATATTCTTCTTCACACTGAGGGAGGGGGCAAATTTCATGAGCTTACGCTGTACAGATCTCTGTGCAGTGCAAAACAGTTTAATTTTGGGTTTACCCTCCAGAAGGGGGTTGTGCTCTTGAGCAGTTGGGCAGCTCCTTAGCTGTAGCCTCCCCATGCAGAGCTGATCACAGCAGCCTGTAAGTACTGCAGCTGGGTGTGTCCCTACCTGTGTGAATGCTGGTGAAAGAGCAAGCTTGGAGGGCTTTGCAGCTTGTCACAGCAGCTCAGTGTGAGGGGAAGCCCAGGCTGGTGGGTCACGGGGGCTCAGTGTTACCCCCGTTCCAGGTGGCAACCCCGGGGGAACCCGTCACAGTCTGTACTTGTGTTTTTTGTTTGATTTACCACATGGTACATGTGTGCACAAAGAGCTTAAAGAAGCCTCTAAGGGTGTTCAGGTGTTGACTTTCAGGCAACTACACCCATCCTCACTTTTATTTATAGTTTCAACATTTTTGCCCATCCACCATCTTAGACTCACAAACTGTGGCAAATTTTTCTTCAACAACAGTCTCCTAAACTTAAAATTACTCTCAGTGAATAAATACCCACGCTAATTCACTACATTCACAATGATGGCCCAGAACCAAAAGAACAATCAGAAAGAAATAGGAGAAATAAATCACCCATCTGACAGCACGTCGCCTTTCAGAAAACAGGGTGATCTGATGCCACTTGCTGAGGCAAACACAACCCTAAAATGACAATATTCAGCAGTGCTAAAATTACTTTGAAAAATTTCCACTGCAAACCAAAATAAAAGTCTCTCCAGTGATCTGTGATCAATAACATGTTTTCAAAAATCCCTCTAAATACATTAACTAGTGGGCAGTGGAGTACCAGAATCATTGCTGTGACTCCCATCGAGTGAATGGGGAGGACTTCAAATCTCACAAAAGATGCAGCACAAAGAAGAAACAATATTTCTCAAAGTCTCAAAGCTGGAAAACACCAATTTTAGTGCTTGGATCATTCAAACGCTGTTTAACAGATTTGCTCCAACCTTTCCAGAAAATTTTCACCTCTAGGCTAAGACCAAGCATGAGAAATTTCAGCCCCAAGGGGAATTTTTTGGAAAAATTATAACCTATTGAAGAGAGGGGCTTAGAACCATAACTATACTGCATCAATCTTTAACAATTAAACTAAATGCATTATTACACTCTATTTATTGTGTTATATATATATATATATATATATATATATATATATATATATATATATATATATATATATATATATATATAAAACACAATAAATTTATATATATATAAAATGTAAAAATACATACATTAAATTATATGTAATGCAGTAGCCAAATATAACCAAAAATGATGAGCCTTCTAAATAACAAGAAGTAGAAGCAAAGAGTATAGAAACAGAAGAGATGTTATACATTTATTCACAAGAATCCATCTTTACAAATGAAAGGCTCTGACATTTGCCCAGATCAAAAATCCAATTTTACAGCACTAGGAGATAAGGAATGAAATAGTGTACAGATAACATCTAAACAGGTATTAAAAGGTTAGCAGTGCTTAAAATTGATTAGACACCAGGACCAGACAACACACATCCCAGACTGTTATAGAAAAATTGGCCAGATATTGCAGAAGCCTGAGCTGTCATTTTTACTAATTCTCAGTTCAGGAGAGAGTCCTGCAAGCTGCCAAGTGGCCAGCATAATTCTATTACAAGACACACGTTCTGGGATATTACAGAGCAACTAAATTAACATCAGCTGAGAAAAGGGACGAAAAAACTTAAAACGTTTGAGCAGATCAAATGGAGGAAAAGTGGAGGGGAAAACTCTACAGCTTAGTAACAGCCAGCATGGCCTTCAGGAAGGGAAAGCCGTGCCTGAATATCTTTTGGGGAAACTCAAGGATTGTAGACAAAGTTGATACACCAAGACACCACAAGTTGGTACAGTAGTCAGAATTTCAGACTGTGCTAGCTTAGGTAACATTTCATATGCAAGATAAATCTCGACCTAAATTCAGTCTAAGGTATTTACTGCACCAGGGCAGGAAAATAAAAACAGCCAGAAATAGGTCTTTGTAGGGCTAGAAAGAAGTTAGTGCTGGGATACCATGGGGTCTCCTCTTTTTTCATTTGTAGAAATACTGTTGATGAGGTTATTGAAAGCAAAGTGTAAATGCTGAAGAAGTTTAACGTATCATGAGAATTAACATAAATCATGAACACCAGAGTCAGGAAGGGTGAAGAACCATTTAAGTACTTGGGCTAAAACAATGGATGGAAAATGTAGTTCAGTGCAGATAAATGTGCCATAACCAGTAGAGCTATAATTCTTTTCATGGCAAAGTATTGTGAAAATCATGGTTTTGTCATGGTGAAAAATGTCAAAACTCATGAAATCGTGGGGAGGGGGTGAGTGAAATGTCAAAGCACCTATTTACTTTGGGAAATACATAACACAGTAGAACCTCAGAATTATGAACACCTCGGGAATGGAGGCTGTTCGTAACTCTGAAATGTTTGTAAATCTGAACAAGACGTTATGGTTGTTCTTTCAAAACTTTACAACTGAACATTGACTTAATACAGCTCTGAAATGTTACTATGCACAAGAAAAATGCTGCTTTTAACCATCTTAATTTAAATGGAACAAGCACGGAAACAGTTTCCTTACCTTGTCAAATCTTTTTTTAAACTTTCCCTTTATTTTTTTAGTAGTTTACACTTAACACAATACTGTGCTGTACAGTATTCGCTTTTTTTTTGTTTGTTCTCTGCTGCCTGATCACATACTTCTGGTTCCAAATGAGGTGTGCGGTTGACTGGTCAGTTCGTAACTCTGCTGTTCATAACTCTGAGATTCTACTGTACATAGTTTTATGCATAGGAAAGCAAAAGGCATGAGAGAAGGGGACTCTTCTACTCCTCGCTGGAAATAAGGAGATATTCCACTCTAGTAATTAATACTTATCACTTATGCTACACTTTACACTTTAAAAGTGCTGTACAAATATTAACTGATCCAAGCAGTGCTTCTAATATAGGTGGTAAAAAACAGTTCTAAAAATAAACTAGCAGCAATTGGGGTGATAAACTGAAGTCCTTCAGATCCTCACACAAGGAAATAATACGAACAGGGCCAAATTCAATTCCATCTGTGCAACACTGTTGACTCAATGGGGAGGATATAGAGGTGTTGCTGAGAGAAGGATTTGCACAAAAAAGTGGAGAGAAAGGGGAAACACGAAAGGAAATGTGCCAATCCTCCTACATTAAATACAACGGAGACACTGATCAATGGAACCAGACAAAGGTACCCCGATACAAAATCATTTCCAGATTTGGAGATAATAAAGTCAAAGTTCAGTAAAGCACATCAAGAGAGCACTGGGCTAGTTTGTTTCTAGGGGGCACATATTTATAGGTCAAGCGAAGCAAAGCCCTATAGTCAACCTAATGGCATTTCTGTCTGCGACACAATAGCTTTTGAACAACACATCTGATCAATTCAAATTTTTTTAGAGACTGTTCTAGGCATCAACAGGCAGAACCCTATTGCTTTTGGTGAAAATTGGAAAACTGGAAAAGCCTTCATTGGAAAATCAGGCCCATAGAATGTTCATTTGGTACCACAGGCAGAGAAATCTCCACACCACCCATTGCCTATGCATAACAGGCGGCAGCTAAATATGTTGCTCTCCCTCATTGGGTGTACAGTTCGGCCTACATAAGCAATGAAGTGTGTGACTCTCTAGTTTACTGCACAACTGAACACCAATGTACCGAGTGGATGAAAAATCTAAGACAAGGTACAGCTGTATAGTTGGGAAAACAGTGTATCTAATGGTTATAGCAGGAGACTGGGAATCAACCAAAGATCTACACCAGCTACATTTCCTGCTCTGGACTGACTTGTTGTGTGATCCTGGACTAGTAACCTAACCTTTCTGTGTCTTAGTTTACCCATCTATATGATGGGTAATTCTGGGCCAGATCCTCAGCTAGTGTAAATTGGCAAAATTCCATTCAATGCCTAATTTCAGAAAGGATAGCCAAAAATTTAACTTCACAAATCCCCTGGGAGGCAGATATAGTTGCAGTAACTAAGGCCCCAAAATTATGAGTTATTACAGTTTAAGATTTGCCAGGCATCAAGGCCCTTTAGAAAAGCTAGAATGGGGGCCTACAAGAAGAAAAACCGAAGGTCTAATGGCTGGATTTCTTCAAAGACATTTCTTTTCTAAAAGAGCAAGTGCAGCTAAAGAGACTTCCCCTTTTTTTTCCTGTCGGTGAATGAATTAAAAAAAATGATTAAATTAATATCAAACACTGATATCCTATGATGTGCCAGATAGAGCTGTAAAATAGGGAACTTGATGGAATCTAATATTATAATTAAAATGTGTATAAAAGGGAGGTCAACTATAAGTGATACAGCTTTGGGCAAAATATTGTAAATTTCAATGACAGGGTTTACCTCATGGGCAATACTGTTAGAAAAGAAAGGCGCTGTGTTCATATTGATTTCTTTTAGTTTAAGTGATAAAGTGAAGAAGTGAGGCTAATGTTTGCAATCAAACATGTTTGTGCTATCGAGTTAGTGAAATACGTCTATGCTGAAAGAGTCAGTAAATAAAAAGAACTAAAACCAAAATGTGTATTTATAAGGACACCAGACCACACTGCAAAACAAACAAACCAACCTGCAGCAGCAAGTCTCAATTGACTCAGGGTTCATGCTATGGGGCTGCAAATAGCAGTGTAAACATCCCTGCTTGGGCTGGAGCTCTGGCTCTGAGCCCTGAGGAGGTTGGGGTGAGGGGGCTGTCAGGCTTGGGCTCCAAATGTCTATACTGCTCTTTTTAGCCCCATAGCACAAGCCCTGCAACCTGGAGTCAGTTGACCCGGGCTCTGAGACTTGCTGCCGCAGGGGTTTTGTTTTGTTTTGTTTTTTGCAGTATAGATGTATCCTTAGCCAAAATTTTTAAAAAAAAAATCACCTTCCCAACATAGTGATTGAGTAAAAAAGTGTTATTTTCTATTGTCTTTGCATAATTTGATTCTGAAAACCTACATGGTTTATATGGTTATACTGACAAATTTCCTAGCTTACGTTAGCCAAATCATAATCCAATACCATTTTTGCCTTTTTATATTCTGTGCTATTAATCCCTGTTGATAAGGATATTTAATGAAACTCTATAAAACTAAATTAATCTTTCAAGTCCTTTTCTTTAGTTAAGCAATCAAAATTAAAAGAACCCTAAGCAAGGTGGTACGAATAATCAGTTAAGCAGTTGCTTACCTAAGGTTGTTTTTATACCCTATCTTTCTTACAGAGTGCTAAACTGATTTACATCAGCTGTGGATCTGGCCCATTGTATGTACCTCACAGGAGTATTGTGAAGCTTAATTCACTTTGACCCAATCCCGCTCCTACTGAAATCAACTGATTTCAATGGGAGCAGGACTGAACCTTCAGTGTTTGTAATGGTCAAAATAATATTTTTATTATTGCTAGAAAGATTAAGTGATCCACTACAGAGCTCTCGCAAGCTGTAAATGAAATGACAAAGTCAAAGAATAATAGCCCTAGAAAATTAATTATGGTGTTCAAAAAAATGAGAAGAAAGAAGGGATTGCTTCTCTCTTTCAGTTAGCTAATGCTACCAGTGGATATGAATTGCATGTGATTCACATTTTTTTCTGAATCTATTTATAGCTGCACTTTCTTTTGTCAGCACAACCATCTTCCTCCAGTTAGGAGGTTGCAGCCGCTGCCCACACTATTCCTTGGCAAAACCTCAAGGAAAACTACTGGGAAGGAAAATCAGCTCTCTCTCAAAGACTAAGTACATCTCTTGATCCCCTCCCTAACCTAGACCCAGCATACAGCCTGGAGATCAATGGTTTAGAACTCTAATTTCCCCAAAGATTTTGGTTGTTCTACTAGGTTAAAACACGGTATGGATTACATACCCATTATACAAAGAGACTAATACATGGTATGCAATATTAATCATAGAAGTTGTGCACCTACAACCATTGTTCTGAGACTATAAAAATATACCTGTCTTCAGCAATGATTCCAGATGTTTATAAAAAGATTGAAAAAATCCAGAGACGCGTGCAACAAATCTCTAACAGAAATCTTACCCGTCACAAGCTGTTGTCCAGCTAATCCTACTGGAACCATCCCGAGGTTATTCATAGCGGTAGCCCAAGCTGTTGGATCAGTGACTGACATATTAAGTTGTGTGGTATCTATAGTTGTACTTCCCAAGCCATCAGCAGCTGTGGCAAAAGAGACAAATTCTGAGTTTAAAAGTCAATATGCCACAATTTTTAACAGAAAATAGTGTTTGAGACATAAATAAATCTTACTGAAAATAATTAAATTTTATTATTATGATATATCTTTTTGGAGCACCAATAAAATTGCTAGGTGCTATATAGCAGTGAGAGAAGATACAGTCCTGCTCAAAAGAGCTTATAATTTAAGACTACCTAATCAATGGCAAATGTTTCTGTGGAAATACACATCATGAGATTTCCACATATTCAAAGAAGGGACATGTTTCTCATGAAATGTAGTTTATTAAAGAAATTGTGACATTATTTAGGCACCTGTATAAAAAGAGCTCACACCAATTTGACTTGTCTTAGGAAAAATATTATTAAGTTCCATTTGAAAACAAAAGGTAATTATCACTAATCATTTTAGCAACAATATTTTTGGTGGCCACTGCATAGTGCAGATGTTTACCTGCAGCCATCGTTTAAACTGGTTCCTTTTGTTGCTGACTGACTTCAAATAGGAATGTATCCTACTACTGTAGTAATAACATCTTGCGATGGGAGAATCTGTCTGTTACTGAATGCAGAGTCCACACACAGTTCATTAGGCGCTGCAAGAAAACACAATTAATCAGATATTAAAAGCTGATTTTAAAGTCTAATTTCAAAACAGCATGCCCTGACTGAAATCTATATGAAGTTCCTACCTACTCTCAGTTGGATCTCCAAATCCAGTTCAGTTGTACGCCTTCATCAAGTGTTAGTGAAGGAGTTTCAACTAACCTGCATTCTTGCTTACTGAATAAATGGTGCCCATGTATGAACCTATCAGATGTCTTGCCTCTGGCTGAAAAGCCTTCACAAATTAGGTTTTATCAGTACCTGCACAGCCACCTCAGCATGCCAGCATCAATTCAAAGGACATACTTGGGCTGCATATGAATTTTTTAAAAAGTTAAAAATTAATTGATGTTGTGAGTTTTGAGGAAACAGTTGCCTGTTAAATATGTTTCCAGATGAAGGAGTAATTTTAAGAATGGAACACAAACCAGGAAAGGCTTGCTATGTTAAAGAAGACATACTGGTACTTTCTTTAACAAACACAATATCCTGACAGGTTTCAGAGTAGCAGCCGTGTTAGTCTGTATCCTCAAAAATACCAGGAGTACTTGTGGCACCTTAGAGACTAACAAATTTATTAGAGCATAAGCTTTCGTGGGCTACAACCCACTTCTTCGGATGCATATAGAGTGAAACATATATTGAGGATATATGTTTCACTCTATATGCATCCGAAGAAGTGGGTTGTAGCCCACGAAAGCTTATGCTCTAATAAATTTGTTAGTCTCTAAGGTGCCACAAGTACTCCTGTTATTTTTGACAATATCCTGAGCCCACAAAGTGACACCAATATGAAGCAAAGGGGGCGCATCACCCTCCATCTGAAATGTCTTTGCTTTGGTGAGGGTTTCTGTTGCAACATGAATTTTACATAGAGGTAATTCTTTTGTCTGTGATTCTCATTGTGTCTGCGTATTTCTGAAAGTTAAAAGGATTTGAAGAAAAGGAAAATAAAGCATGAAACCAAACTGAGAGGTGACAACTTTGATTATAACAACACCTTCAAATTCTTAGAGAGCAAATATTTATTTTGCTTGAGATAAGCACATATCTAAGCCTATTTTAGGTCTTTTATGCATTACTTATGTAACAGACTGCAGTGGGTTTTTTGGAGTCTTTACAGTCTGTCATGATTGCCTCACTGCTGTGTAAGAGACCTAAGGGCTTGATCCAAAGCTCATTGAAGTCAATGGAAAAATTCCCATTGATTTAATTGTGCTTGGCTGGTTCAAACCTTAAGTCCCCAGTTTTTCATGACAGAAGTCAGCTGAAGTTTTGGAATTAATTTCACTGGAAGCAAAAAGAGGCTTTAAGGATAAGATTTTCAAAAGAGAATCCAAAAATGCATATAGAGAATTTGAATGTGCAAACCTCACATTTGCTTGTGCTAAAGGCTAATTACATAAACATTTTGTCTATGCAAACAACCAAACATACATAAGTGTAAATGTGGGTTTGAATAAAAATTTTAGGTGCCTTTTTGGTAAATAGTTTGAAGCTCAGGTCATACACATTCAATTTTCTTTATGAAAATTACTTAATAGACGTTAAGCGTGTTGTTTCCAGTTTGTAAAGCTCAATATTTCATCTTTAGAAAAGACATAATAAAAGTGATTAGACTATATTTTAGCTTAATTCTTCCCACACTTTTATCTGCAAATATTATGTGACTATAATATAAGCCAGAAGGGTGAACACGGTTGTACAAATAGCCTCCCTGCCATAGGTAATGCAGAGGCATGGAGCTGTAATTACAACTCATTTCATATAAAGGTGATCATCTTAAAAGCCACACAAGTGAAAAAAAATCACTTAATGTAATCAGTTAACATTGTACATTTATAATATGTTGTAACTTACAAATGGCCACTTTTACTAAGTTAAAACATATTTTGTTCTGGGACACACTGGGTCTACTTAAAACCTCAATATTTTTTATATTTCAGTATTTGACTTTGCTATGTTATTTCTTTATTGTGCTATGATAAAACTGACATTTTAAGTACAATCACTACTTACCAAAAACACTGGCCAGAGGTCACAGGATTCTCTGAACAGAGGGTGACTTACATCAAGAAAGCTACATACTGAGATGTTTAAAAGTGGGTGCCTAAACTGCAGCTCCTTAAATCCATATTTAGCTCCTTCATCTACCTCAGACTACAAATTTTGAGCCATTAACATCGATTTCAAGGTTAGAGCTGGTCGAATTATTTGCTGTTGATAAGTTATCTGACATTCAGTACATCCTCTTTCCTCTTTATGAATCATTCACAATTCATTCCTAATTTCTACAAGTGTTACTATTCACAAACAAATGCTGAACATTTTAAGTAAACAAATTTCAGCCTATTGGCAGCTTGCAAACTATTTGTTTTGACAGTGTCTTTTACCATGTATTATTGGGATGCACTGCTGGTCAGCTAAATCACTTGGTATTGCTTCTGCTTCTGGACTGGATGAGAGAAATTTTAAACAGGAGAATGATGAGTGACAGTAGAATGATGAGTGACAGGACAATGATGAGTGGCAAATCCCCACTCATGCTAAAACGCCTGAAACTTTGGGGGGTTATGAACATTTTCTTGAATAAACCATGAGTTGTCCAAATACTTGCAGAAAATGAATAATATCATTGCACAAATAACAGCAAAGGAAATTCATTGTGTTAACTCATGAAAATATTCATGATTCACTTATTGAACAGTGTCACTAGCTCTGGTCATGAATCTGGGGAACTCCTGGTTTTAAAGTGCCCATGGGTTCTCCAAGGTAGCTCTGGGCTACTTTGCTTTCTCCCTGACCAGCTGGGCGTTCATGTCATGCTCCCTGTCAGTACCCGGGCCAGGGAAGCTAATGATCCAACCAGCAGTCCAAATTCGGTGATGAATCCTGATCACGTGCCACCGGAGGCACATTGCACATACGCTAAGAAGAAGAAAATAGCCGCAGGGTAGGGTGAACAACAAAAAGTCACAAGGTGAGCCAAAGCCTGAAGCTGAACTGATCCCCTCTGACCAAGAGTGGCTGCAGGCTATTTTGTTAGCGAAACAGAGCTGAATAACAAATCTGTGCACCTAAGCTCCTTGTTGAACATTCTGCAAAAGGATGTACATAAAACTGGTGACAGGTTCAAAAAAGAAGCACAGTGGACTCTGGAGTTAGAAACCACTAATTCTAAAAATCCTTAAAGAAACTTCACCCAAAAATTGATAGATGATGACAGCATTGACAAAACTGTAGCTATAGCATTGAGAACAGTGCTAGTACAATACAAGATATTGATCTGTCCTTCTTTCTCAATACAGAATCTTTATGGGAGAAAAGTTCTTACATTGTATTAACATTATGCAAAATGACATTGCATAAAATAATCTTACAGAGATGCTCAACAGTCAGTTTAGTCTCAACATTTAGGTTTTGTAAAAAAATAGTTTTACAAATCATAATAGTAAAAGAAAAGTTTGGTGTAAACCGGCATAGTTCCATTGAGTTCCTGGGGAGCTAGGCTGATTTCCCCCAGCAGAGGAGCTGGCCCATGATTTTAAACCAATTTATGCTCCTTTAAATATTAGTGACACGAAGGCATACAAAATAAACATTCTGGTTCTGCAAACACTCATGCACATAAGTAACTTTACTCAGGTGAGTATCTCCACTGAGCTGAATCTAGCCCCCAAAATAATATAGAGGAGAACATTGTATATTCTGTATATTTTTTAATTTTATTTTTATGGAGCTTCCAATTAACTCAGTTTTAAAGCCCAATGCAGTAAACACAAACAGAACTCTGAAAAGACCACAGAACAGTTATGGCAATCTCTCTTTTCGTAGTCACAGAGCAAGTATCCATTCTTCATCCTTACATGGTGGGCTATGGGAGACTTTTAGACTTTCCTCAGACAGGCTGTCAGGAAGATAAAGCGCCGACAAGTCCATACCAATGAGAGCTTCTCAGTCATAGCAGATTGTACTTAGTACGCATATTTTATACCAGGCAATTAAACGCAGTTACCCAAGTGAATACAGAACTTGGTTATATATTGTGCATCAATTATCACAGGCAATGAATGCCATGAGACAAAGAGATTAACACAACATAAAACTAATTCAATAACACAGCAGATTGCTAAGTTAAAACCCTACCCTTTAGATATCCATAACACCCCAGACAATTGAATTGCAATATGACAAAGAAAATTAAACTCCCTACTGTCAAAACTGCTAGCAGAATGCCCAGGTAAAATGGTCAGCCAAAGAAGTCAGCAATTTTAGAGGCAGTGAGGATTGGACTGGGTAGTCAAGAGAAGGTTCTATTCCACCCTCTGCCGCTGACCTCCTATGTGACTTCGGGCAAGTCCCTTTACCTCTCTGTAATTTCTGTGATCACTACATGCCTCAAGGAGGGGATTGATGATATCAGCTTTCTGAAAATGAGGATTACAAGCTTTCAGATAATAAACATCACTGATGCTGATTAAGAGTTCTAAAGACAGTGGCCACTATAATCAGGTGGGATTAAAAGGCATGAGGGTGCACAGAATGATGTGATTCTTTTAAAGGTTTGATATCTCATGAGCCACCAGATCTAGCTGGATTTCCAACCTCTCCAAAGATCTATAGCATTTGTTTCCATCCACTGTGATTCATAGGGGTGTATGGGATAGGTAGTACCTTTGAGTGATCCGAACTGCTGGACTCCTTGAGTGGTTCTTTTCCTCTCTGGTCCTCACTGTACACCCAGCTCTCATGTGAAGCTCCAAGTAGCTGTAAGTATGCGACAATGGCCACATCCCGGTAAACCGCCTCGGCAGGCAGGCTAAACCATGTGAGGGTAACCAGAAGTGTGGAAACTGATGGTGATTTAGGGATTGCCCTCCCAAGCATACGAAGACGGTTATGGTAGCCAAGGCGAAAGAGACCATATGTTGTTCCAAGGGCTTGAAAAGCAGTGCAGCGATGTATTGTGGAAGGTGAAAGGCATGATGGGGCACTACAGGAGTCATGGCTATCCACTGCAGCTAAAGGAGCCTCCAGTTGTAACAGTCTTTGTGCCACTGGGCCAAGCTTCAGCAGCCGAGAGAATGGGACTGTTCCAGTGCAACGACTCTTTAATCAACTTCACACACACGTCATTCATGCACATTTCTCTTCAAAAGTCCTGTGGCGATGGGGGAGTGCCAGGTGAAGATGATTACTGGCAGTCGTAGCCACAAGCCTGCACACAGGTGGCCTGGGACATTGGTCGCCCATCCCTGACCAAAGGGCAGCAGGAAGCTCGGCAACAACCCAGGTGACAGAGCATCCCTTTTTAGGATTGCACTGCTCTCCCTTTGTAAGGGAAGGGACTAGAAATGGTGCCTCAAACATTGCCTGCCCAAATTAAATCTGGCCAGTTTACCACAGTTGGTAGATCATCCTCAACGTGGTCGAAAACCAAAGATAACTAAAAAAGCACTGAAGAGTGCTGCTTGGAACATCAGGACTATGATAGACAAAGACGATACCTCTTGATTTGAAAGAAGAAGAGAAAAGAACCACACAAAGATAGAATCCTTGGAGTGGGAATTGCCATTAAGACCAAAACTCTTGCAATGTCTTGAAGACTTTCCAATAGGCATTAACGAAAGACTCATGAAACTCCGGTTACCAATAAATAAGTCATGACTTGCTACCATCATCAGTGCATATGCGCCCAGCCCACCGTAACAAGCCCTGACGATGCTAAGGAACAGGTCTACTCTGATCTCAACTCTCTCATCAAGTCAACACCACAAAGCGACAAACTAATCATCCTAGGAAATTTTAATGCAAGAGTAGGTAAAGATAACTACAACTGACAAGGTGTCGCTGGGAAACATGGCATTGGAAAAATGAATGAAAATGGTCTTCTACTCCTAAGCAAGTGTGCAGAACATAGCCTGACAATTACAAATACCATCTTCAGACAGGCAGACAAATGTAAAACTACATGGATGCACCCCAGATCCAAACAATGGCAGCTAATAGATTACATCATTGTCCGACAATGTGACGTAAGGGATGTCAGGATCACCAGAGCCATGCGTGGAGCAGAATGTTGGATGGATCATAGAATGATTAGGTCAATACTGAATCTACACATTGTACCCACACATTGAAATGCCCAAAAACAATCAAGACATCCCCTGATATTGTTAAACTAAATCATGCACCATATCGAGACAAGCTACAAAGTGCACTAGAAACCAACCTTCATGATACCCCTGTCGCATGGGAGGAATTTAGAGAGACAGTACAAAAAACTGCAACTGACATCCTTGGATGGAAGAAAAGGGCTCACTGTGACAGGTTTGATGAAAATGATGAGGAAATCACAGTACTTTTGAAAGAAAAAAGTGAGGCTTTCCAAATCTGGCAAAATTATAGTCAGTATCCTCAAAAAGAGACAGATTTAAACACCTGCAAAGCAAGGCACAAAGACAACTACGCTTGATACAAGATAAATGGTGGGAGAAGGTAGCAGAAGACACTCAAATGTATGCAGAAACAAATGAAACAAAGAAATTCTTTGATTCCTTGAAGGTAGTCTATGGATGTTCAAAGGTGGGCACAGGTTCGCTCATGATGGCTGATGGCAGGACAGTCATCAAACACAAACATGGCATGGAACAGAGATGGGTTGAACATTTCAGCCAACTACTGAACAGCCCATCTTCAACTGAAACAAGTGTTATTAGTCTGATACCTCAAAAGCCTATTCAGCACCACCTTGACTCAACACCCTCACTTGAAGAAATAGAAAAGGCAATCAGTTTGATGAGCTCAGGAAAGTCCTCAGGCAGAGATAGAATACTGGCAGAAATATATAAATCTGTGGGTCCAAAAGTGATAATAACACTCCAGAAGATCCTTACTGACATCTGGGACAGTGAAGAAATGCCACAAGATTTCAAAGATGCCACAATTATTCCTTTATTTAAAAATAAAGGCAGAAAAATGGTCTGTGATAACTACCGTGGGATATCTCTCTTATCTGTCGCTGGGAAAATCTTTGCTCGTGTCCTCCTGAACTGACTGATTTCATCTGTCTCAGAAGCCAATCTACCTGAGACTCAGTGCGGATTCAGACCTGGTCATAGTACCATAGACATGATTTACAGAATCAGGTAAATACAAGAAAAATGTATCGAACAAAACATGAATCTGTTCAGTGTTTTCATCGATCTGTCATAAGCATTTGATATAGTCAATAGAGAAGGATTATGGATGATCCTCAGCAAACTTGGTTGCCAACCAAAACTGGTAAAGATCATTCATTTATTTCATGAGGGGATGCAAGGTCAGGTACTTTTTAATGGAGATCTCACTGACTCCTTTCCCATTTCAAATGGAGTCAAACAAGGCTGTGTCCTTGTCCCTGTACTGTTCAAGCTCTTCTTCACCCAACTTCTCAACCATGCTACAGATGGGCTCAACAGAGGCATATACATCAGATACAGACACGACGGCTCAGTCTTCAATCTTACAAGGCTTAAAGCAAAAACAGAAGTAACAGAACTACTACTGAGAGAAGCACTCTTTGCAGATGATTGTGCCCTCCTAGCACATACAGAGGGAGATCTCCAGTGCATTGTAGATTGCTTCGCTGAAGCATCAAAATTGTTTGGCCTCACAATCAACCTGGAGAAAACTGTGGTGTTGCACCAATCATCTTCACCGCTCTGTGCCATATCCCCTAGCATATCCATTAGTGGAATCCAACTAAATCAAGTTGACAGTTTTATCTATCTCGGCAGCAACATCTCCCATGATGGATCTCTTGACAAAGAGATCACGAACAGGATACAGAAAGCTTCTCAGTCATTAGGAAAGTTATGTAACAAAGTCCTGAAATCCCACAACATACCCCCTCTCAACAAAAATAAAACTTTATAATGCTTTTGTGTTCACATCTCTCCTCTATGGCTGCGCGATATGGACACCATACAAATGGCATATCAAACAGCAAGAGGCCTTCCATATGTGATCTCTGCATACCATTATGGGGATCCATTGGCAGGACAAAATTACCAACCTGGAGGTTCTCCAAAAGTCAAATGCCATAAGCATGAAGGCCATGATGATAAAAGCCCAACAATGCTGGGTTGGACAGATCATTAGGATGCCTGAATATTGACTCCCCAGAAAAATTTTCTATGGAAAATTGGCACAAGGACTCCGGAATCAAGGCCGCCCCAGAAAGTGCTACAAGGACAGCATCAAGAACAGCATATATTTCGGTGCAATAAAACCAAGAATGATCTGAGAAGGCTGCGTTAAATAGATCAGTGATCAGCCTGGCAACACACAGCACTCACAGCTTTCCACACCTTTGAAGAGGACAGAAATAATCGATTGTTAGCTGCAAGGGAAAAGCGTCATACCACTGCTATAGCTACCAAGACGCTCACCAATGACTGTCTGCCCAATCTGCTCTCGAGCATGCACGTTACGCTTGGACTTCAGAGTCACTCCAGAATCCACAAAAAGAGAGAGCATGAAAATGTCATCGTCGAACTGACGGACTACTCACACTGTGATTCATAAGCTATTGGACATTAGATCGGTCACTGCACCACCTGATAAGGCAAAAACACTGGCCATTTACCAGACAGGACAGGGTGTTTTCAACATACCACACACTTTCAGCTAGTCCCCCTCTGCTGCTGCTTTTGTTTACGGATTAGTAGAGCTGCAGATAGGGTTGCCAGGTGTCCAGTTTTCAACTGGAACACCCGGTCGAAAAGGGACTTTGGCGGCTCCGGTCAACACTGCTGACTGGGCCGTTAAAGTCCAGCTGGCAACGCTGGCAGTGCAGCGGGGCTAGTAGGCTCCCTACCTGGCTCCGTGTGGCTCCCGGAAGCAGCTGGCATGTCCGGCTCCTAGGCAGAGGGATGGCCACGGGGGTTCCGCGTGCTGCCCCTGCCCTGAGCACCAGCTCTGCAGCTCCCATTGGCTGGGAATCATGGCCAATGGGAGCTGCGGTGGTGGTGCCTGTGGGGGGGGGGGGGGGGAGAGAAGCACGCAGCAGAGCCCAGTGGCCGCCCCTTTGCCTAGAAGGCAGAAGGACATGCCAGCCGCTTCCGGGAGCCACCAGAGATAAGTGTCATCCGGCCGGAGCCCGCACCCCAAACCCTCTCCCATGCCCCAACCTCCATCCCCAGCCCTGAGCCCCCTCCTGCACCCAAACTCCCTCCTGGAGCCTGCACCCCCTCTGCACCCCAATGCCCTGCCCCAGGACTTAGCCCCATCCCACACCCCCATCTGGGGCCCCCTACCCCACCCCAGAGCCCACACCCCCAGCTGGAGCCTTCACCCCCTCCCAAACTCCTCATCCTCGGTCCAACCTCAGAGCCCACACCCCCAGCCAGAGCCCTCACCCCCTCCCGCATCCCAACCCCCTGCCCCAGCCTGGTGAAAATGAGCAAGTGACTGAGGGTGGGGGAGAGCAAGCGATGGAGGGAGGGGGGATGAAGTGAACAGGGGGCAGGCCTCAGAGAAAGGGTGGGGCGGGGCCTCAGGGTAGGGGTGGGGCAGGGGTGGGGCAAGGTGTTTGGGTTTCTGCAATTGGAAAGTTGGCAACCCTAGCTGCAGAGTTTGCTTAAAAAAAAAAGTTAGACCACACCACTCACTACATGTGTTAAATATCTACTTAGTCATCTTTGGAGGAAGGAACTTGGAGAAAGACAAAGCATTAGCAGCTGCAGCCAACATCATGACAGAATTTTCTCTCTCCCTATCATCCCATCCTTCTTGCCTACAGCATACAGAAGAAACATTTCAGAGATGACTTCTGTACCACTCTGGCGTCTACTCTGAATTTAATGAGTGTAGCATTTCAAGTGAAGGTGACTTTCTGCATTTTTGTATAGTTTGAAAACGCCAAATCCATCTGAGCTCTGAAATTCCAAGGGTTTGAAAATGCCTAAAATGAAATGAACAATATCCTGCTGTGCCAAAAAACTGCTACCACTTTTCCTCCACACTTGGGTATATGAAACATAGGAGGCCCCCAAAACGAGTGGCCCGAGCACTTTTGAAAATCTGGCCCTTCTTTAGGCACCTCGCCAGGAGCTGAACGCTTTTAAAAATTTGATTCCAGCTACGGATGCTGAGCACCTCAAAATCTTGATCTTACAACAAGGTTTGGTTGACCAAACTGTGCCCATTATGGAAGATCCAGTCTTCAAACTATAAACCAACAAGGAGATTCACTTTTTGGAGGTTGAGTGCAGCAGAATCTGTTATTGAAACTGGCAGGTATATAAGAATATAAGTCTTCGGGAAATAGGAACTTATATACACAATGAATATTGGAGGTATATTTATAGAATTAAAATGGGGAGAAATGAAATTATTCTTTTGATTTTCAATCATTTGGGATGAATTATGATACTATTATTACTCCAGACTCAGCCACTAGAAAATTATGTAATCCTATAAACTCACAAAATGAAAGTTATCATATTACAACACTTCACTTTACATCTTGTATGTACAATGTATGTTTGTATATATATATATATATATATATATATATATATATATGCATACTTGCATATGAGCATTTACACAAGTAGTCATTGCACTGCAGTCAAACAACAAATCATAATTATGTCAATGGACCTACAACATCTTAGAGAAAGTCACAACATATTTTCAGTTTACTCTGAAATCTAGCAAAGCCAATTTTCACACAACACATCGTCTGGAAGAATTGCTCCTTCAGGATGCTGCATTTCTAAATGTTTTAGCTCAGCAATTTTTGAAGATAATATCTGGCATACACAAAGGCCAGATTTCCTCCAGAAAGTAGAACACAGGAAGATTTTAGGAATGTAAAAATAAAACAAACGTCTGTGAGATAAATAGGTGTTCCTTTGTAATGTTGTTTTAAAAGTCACTCAGCAACATTTTTTTAATCAAAGCCAGAACTTCACAGGCAACCAATGTAAGGTCTTAACAGGATACAAATGTGCTTGTTCTCTTGTAGAATCCTAGCAGCTGCAGCCTGAATACACTGAAGTCTGTAAATAACAGATTCTGGAGACACAATAAGGAAGACATTATAGAAGTCCAGCTTAGGGATAACAAAAGCATATGCAGGACTAAAATTATCTGGAAAAAAAGCAAGTTTGCAAGCTAGCAATGCAGTGCACTAATGATAAAAGCAAATTTGGATATTGCTCAAATACAAAGTGCCATTGATGGCCTCTGTTTTTCCACTTTGTCTAGGAGCTGATTGTAAATTGCGAATTGCTTGCCTTCCATTTCAGAGAAAGAATGCTTACAGAATAGATTATACCATTTCACCATTTCATATTGCAGTTTTTTAAGCTTTACAGATGTAAATACATATATATTTGAGGCTTCTGAAATTTTCTAATCAAATTATAATGATAATATTAAAAAAAATATAGTGCTGCTTTTCATCCAAGGTCCTCAAAATGCTTTTTTACAAATATGACATTCCTCAAATAAATATTTCAAACAATAAAGGAAGCACATAGAGCACCCTGTCTTACAGTGGGAAAATAAAATATGGTAACCAAAATGACTGTATTGTGTAGGACTGGAGGCTTCTATACCAGAGGCATGCTGGGGAAAAAAATCTTTCTTACATGAATACTCTCACTCGCAAATAAGAAAGTAAGTGAGAAAATAGGTATAAGAAACTTAAGAAATAATAAAAGCCATAGAAATATTAAAAAGAAAAAGCCTAGCAGGTCATCTAGTCTAGTCCATTGCCACTTGGCCAGATTGTTCTCCCAAAGACTGGAGCCTCCAGATGCATGTCTCCCTTTTTTAAATGGAAAGGCGGCTCAGCTGCCATCAAGATACCTTCCTCCCACCTCTAGGCCCTGAGGAGGCCTCTCCACAACCTGATAGAAATTAGTTAGAAAAAAAATACAGCCCAGGACTGTATTATCCTTACTGCATAGACCACTGCCTGCAAGGTGCAGAAGTAATCTAGGGAACAAGGTGCTCAAGGGGAGGCCCAGGTAGCCTGGTTCCATTGCTGTGGGAGCAATGGTGGTGATACCAGCAGTTTGGAGATCCAGGGCCTCCAAATGGATTGCGCTGGCTTCTTGGGAATCTACCAGGATTGTGGGAAGAGGTCAACTGCGCTGACCTGGCAGGATAACATGGGGGAGGGGGATCACTATGAAGGAAACCTCATGGAGATTTCCTCACCATAGCCGCTTCTCACACGGCTTTCTGCTGGAGGGGATGATCTAGGGCAATGTTCCCTATAGCCAGTACATTTCCAGTTTGGCTTGGGATGTCTCAAGCAACAGGGCTTTCACCACTTCCTTTGGAAGACTGAATTATACTGATAAGCTGAGTTTAGACTCTTCACCAATGCCATATAATACAAAAACCATCAGATATATTCTCTCTCTATATATATAGTTGTGGGGATCCCTATGTAATAAATTGCATTTATCATGTGCCTTCGCTCACCATACCACATTCTGTCCATTAATCCATTCTTACCACAGCTATTTAAAAAAAGCTTCAGACTCTGTTTTTTTTAAAATGTGACCTACCACAGAACGTTTCTGCCATTCCCATCTTGATGCAGCATGAAGTCCTCACACACCCAACACCTAAAAAATTAAACTGGACTGATGTGTAACTGCCCATAGTCACTCCTGCACCTGTGACAAATTTATAATCCAGTATCTCACAACCCATCGGGGCTAGAAACAGGAGTTTTAACATAACTGAAAAGGAGAGATTCCAGTTGTGAACACACAGCACTTGCTTCTAGCCCTGGAAGATAAGGCGATAGCTGAGCTTCACATAGCAACATTCTGTATGGAGAAGCTAATTTAAGTAATTTTTAGGGGTTTCTAAAATGTATTCATTATCATTTCTCTCTGCCTCCAAGTCCTGTATAATTGAACGCCCAGATCTAAGGCATCCTGGCTTTACAGACAGAGGGGTTTGAATTAAAAAAATGCCAATCAAATTCTTTTAAAATTTCTAAAATCCTTTTTTTTTCTATAAAATCTGTGGCATACACAGAAGTACATGGTGGTTTCATGTGATATTATTTTGGTTCTAATTTGGGACAATCTGCATAACTCATTTGTGCCTTTGTCACTGAGCCAGTGCAGCCACCCCAGACTCATAGCAATGCAAACTTTATGTGACAGCATCACGTATTCGCTGTACAAACCCTGCTAAGAGAGATGCTGGGAGATGTTTTTAAAGTCAAGGTTTCTAGTGATAAAACCCATTAAAAGAAAAGCTCTGAGTCTCTTCCACTCAGCTATGCCACCCCCTCTGTGAATCCATCCATTGACTCTTGTCACATCTCATTCAGGATCCTTGTCGTCACCTATAAGGACTTACATAATTTCACCAATTTTATATTCCCTACTCCCCATCTCACCCCTTCCCTGCCTGCCTCCCATCCCTCTCAACTTATTTTTCCAGTTTTCTTTTTTGTACACTCTTGGCTTCCTGAGTTCACATCTGAGGCACTTTCCCTGTCCTAATCTGCCACACGCCCCTCTCTCATCCAGATATCTCCACCAGACAGCACACTGGATAAGGAGTCTGATCACAGCTCTAGCACAGACCTGCTGTCCAAACCTGGGCAAGTTTCGCCTCTGTGTGTCTCTGTCTTCTCTTCTGTCCTTTGTCTGTCTCAACTAGTTAGACTTGTTGGGGAAGGATGGCCTCTCACAATGTGTTTGTACAGCACCCGGCACAACAGATCCTCAGTCTCATTTGGAATTGTATTCCAAATAACACTATTGTAATATAGAAAACCTTAGTGAAACAACAACACCCTTCCCTTCAAGCAATCCACCCTCCTTCCCTTCACTGATAATTCTCTCCCTTTCCCGAAGTGCTGTCTTGCATATTTGTTCGTCTTATTTGAGCTATAAGTTCTTCAGGGCAGGGAATGTGTCTGTCTCTATTTTAGTAAAGTACAGTGTAAATTTACTGCGCTGTATAAATGTTTTGTAATAACAACACAAATTATTTATTTCCTTTCCTGTAATCCAGTATTTCCAGTCTTTACGATACAACCAGAAAAACCTGGAATCAACAGTGAGGCCAAAAGCTTCCTGAGAACCATTACTTGGGAAGGGTGAACGGCCAGTCTAGAAGTAACTGTGAGAAACCTTGGTCAATTAGTTACCCATATTCATAAACAGCATTTGGTACGGCAATAAAAATCAATGGAAATCTGCCTGGAAGAAAACAAAGCAGAATGTAACCAGTGTAAACCAGCAGCACACTTTGCTTAACACATGTATTATGAGGGTCACAAACAGTATATTAGTTACTTTTTAAACAAACATACTGTTAATGATGCCACTACAACATTATGAATAAAGCATTTGGCCTGTAGCTACGAATATGGTAACTTTCATAGCTTTTGACTTGTTAATTTATATTGTCATCTAATAAACTTCTTTACCAGTGCTCTCCTGGGACCAAATTCTGACTTCAGTCTATGAATATGCATATGACATAAATGATGCAACTAGGAAGGAAACTGTGCGGTGTAGCTGTTTTCCCCAAATTCACGTAGCTCACTGGCCCTCCTCTTGACCTCCAGCAGAGGACTATTCTGAGACAGAGCTCTGGATCAAGGAAAGTGAAAATGGAACAGCAGCAAGTAGAGTGGTTTGGACAGTCCACAATTATTACCGTGTCAATGTTTCTTGGAGCGGGAAAGACTTGATGACATAATAGGCTTTTGCCGTCGCTGAACATCTTCTGTGCTAGCTGGAACTGCTATTTGCATGAAACCAATAATGGACTTCCATTCTTCTTCACTATGAAGTGGAAGGATGCTCTTGTGCATAAGGCCATGGACTAAAACCCAGTCCAGAGATTTGGGTTCTATTCCCAGCTCTGCCTTAAAATTCCTGAGTGAACTTGAGCAAGTCATTTAATCTCTGTACTTCAGTTCCCCAATCAGAAAAAATGGGATAATTCTCTCTTTCTCCCACTGTTTGTCAGTCTTGTCTAGAGATTAGGGCTGTCAATTAATCGCAGTTAACTCATGTGATTAACTCAAAAAAATGAATCACGATTAATCGCACTTATAACAAGAGAATACCAATTAAAATGTATTAAATCTTTTTGGATGTTTTTCTACATTTTCAATATTGATTTCAATTACAACACAGAACACAAATTGTACAGTGCTCACTTTATATTATTATTTTTGATTACAAATATATGCACTGTAAAAATGATAAACAAAAGAAATAGTATTTTTAAATTCATTTCATACAAGTACTGAAGTGCAATCTATTGTGAAAGTGTAACTTACAAATGCAGATTTTTTTTTGGTTACATAACTGCACTCAAAAACAAAACAGTGTAACACTTTAGAGCCTACAAGTCCACTCAGTCCTACTTCTTATTCTGCCAATCGCTAAGACAAACAGGTTTGTTTATATTGACGGGAGATAATGCTGCCTGCTTTTCATTTACAATGTCACCTGAAAGTGAGAACAAGTGTTCGCATGGCACTGTTGTAGCCGGCATTGAAAGGTATTTACATGCCAGATATGCTAAACATTCACATGCCCCTTCATGCTTCAGCCACCATTTCAGAGGACATGCTTCCATGCTGATGATGCTCGTTAAAAAAACAATGCAGTAATTAAATTTGTGACTGTACTCCTTGGGAGGAGAATTGTATGTCTCCTGGTCTGTTTTACCTGCATTCTGCCTTATATTTCATGTTATAGCAGTCTCGGATGATGACCCAGCACATGTTCGTTTTAAGAACACTTTCACAGCAGATTTGACAAAATGCAAAGATGGTACCGATGTGAGATTTCTAAAAATAGCTACAGCACTCGACCCAAAGTTTAAGAATCTGAAGTGCCATCCAAAATCTGAGAGGGACGAGGAGTGGAGCATGCTTTTAGAAGTCTTAAAAGAGCAACACTCTGATGCGGAAACTGCAGAACCCAAACCACCAAAAAAGAAAATTAACCTTCTGCTGGTGGCATCTGACTCAGATGATGAAAATGAACATGTGTGGGTCCGCTCTGCTTTGGATCGTTATCAAGCAGAACCCATCATCAGCATGGACGCATGTCCTCTGGAATGGTGATTGAAGCATGAAGGGACATATGAATCTTTAACACATCTGGCACGTAAATATCTTACAATGCCAGTTACAACAGTGCCATGCGAACTCCTGTTCTCACTTTCAGGTGATATTGTAAACAAGAAGCAGGCAGCATTATCTCCTGCAAATTGTAACCAACCTTGTTGGTCTGAGTGATTGGCTGACCAAGAAGTAGGATTGAGTGGACTTGTAGGCTCTAAAGTTTTACACTGTTTTATTTTTTAATGCAGTTTTTTTGTACGTAATTCTACGTTTGTAAGTTCAACTTTCATGGTAAAGAGATTGCACTACAGTACTTATATGAGGTGAATTGAAAAATACATTTTTTTTTGTTTTTTACAGTGCAAATATTTCTAATCAAAAATAAATATAAAGTGAGCACTGTAAACTTTGTATTCTGTGTTGTAATTGAAATTAATATATTTGAAAATGTAGAAAACATCCAAAAATATTTAAAATAAATGGTATTCTGTTGTTGTTTGACAGCGCGATTAATCACAATTAATTTTTTTAATCGCTCGACAGCCCTACTAGAGATAATATACTGTCTGTATGTATTGTGCCTAACTCAATGGCCCCCTGATCTTCACCTGTATAACAACTTGCACTGTATTATATTGCGAGAATGCAGTTTTCAATGTAACCAACAACAAAAAAGGCAGTGATCATAATTTTTCAAGGAACACTTGGGAGAGGTGGGGAAATTGTAAGTTTCCTTTAAAGGGATTTCCAATGAAATTCACACTCTGTCAGCTGTAAATTACAGTTTGTATCTCATCCTGTTCATTCTATCTAAAGTTTATTTCTTAGTCATGCATAACAGCACTACGGTAAAATAGGTTGGGATTTTTGTGTGTGTTTAGTTAAATATGGGAACCTAGGATACAAACAATAAATTAAATCATTTATAAAAGCCTGTATGGGTATTTGTTTGTTTGTTTTTAACTTTTGTGTTTATCTCATTTCTTAAACTGATTTCTGGTAAAAATGTGTAACAAAAACAAATGACAAAAATTAGTAAAAATCAAAATCAAAATCTAGAACACCTAATTGTATTGTCTGGGAAATAATAGGTGATAACACCATTCGACTTCATCTTAATAAATCTGCTCAAGAGGTAGAGTCAGAGATGTGCATTCCACCTTCACTTTTGCAATTCCTGACTTCTGAGTGCTAACTTGGGCAACCTTAACCTTGTACTAATATCATTATTATATTTATTATTGATGTTCATTCATTATAAAACAAAATACTGATTTTTGGAAAAATCTTCATTATACTTGTCTTATCTATATTTGGCTTTTAGATTACAAATTCCTGAGAACAGAGACTGTTTCTGTCTTGCACATTACAAAGCACATCACTGACACACAACAAATCACAATAATAGTTATGGAAGTGGTCACCAGATAGCAATGATACAGTGTCTTGTATTTTTTTTCCCTCAGTGTGCAAACAAGATTTCAGTCATGGTAGAAATGTAGTGATGGTTTTCGTTTTCTGATGGTGTTTCTTTGGGGGAGCTGTAACTTGGTGCAAGGCAGTTTGCCCTCTACTTTCATCTGTCTAGCTAGAGTCAATTCTTGGGGCAGAGTTGCTCCCTGGGTACTGGGCATTGGTATTTAGGCTGAGATGCCTGAAAGATGGGGATTGTCTGTGTGCTGTCTCTAGCTTCCTCTGTTCCAGAAACAGGATATAAATACAGTATGAAACAAACCAGTTTAAGTTAGACTATACCAAGACTCTGTGTCACTGATTTCCCCTGCAACAAGAATGGTTCAACTTCTGGCATCTGATACTGCTCAATGGAGAGAAAATTAAACAGATAGCACAATTTAAAGGGATTTTCACTAGGAATTTCCCTTATGAGTTTGTTCATTTACCTGTTTAGTGCAACATCATGTCTGAGCACCATACAAAATTAAGAGATACACTATACCCATTATGGGATTTCTAATACCGTCTTTTCTGAAGCAACTGAAGATGTGATACCAGACCTTTTTTCTGACCAGGTCTGGAAACTACTAACCTAAAAGCGGTCAGTTTCTGGCAACTGGTTTCCAAAAAAATCAATGTCACAGCAACTCTGACTAACTTAATTGAGGCCCTCCTGTGCAAACTGGTGAGTCTTATACTGAGAACGGCCTGCTCTCTGCTATCATTAATTGCCGCATACTTGGAGAGTTGGCTGAAAAAAGATCCAAATTCAAAATGTCAAAAGACAAATCCTTTTATTTTCCCATTCTGTTGTTATATTATACCTTAGCAACTGCTGACAAAGAAATATTGTTCCTGGTGGAAGAGAATCTGAGGCAGTTTTTTATGAGTGATTAAACATTGAAGAGAATCTTACATATTTGCTCAATGCAAGATCTGTTTATAATGAGGCCATGCCTCTGCCTAGCATGTTGTTCCTCTTATATGACAAAATAAACGAAAATCATAAACAAAAAATATTTTCTTTGCCTCATGATAATTCTGTGCTGCCTTCTCAATTTTCTACTCATGTCCCTCGAAGATCTTAGGGACATGATCCAACTCCTATTGAAATCAAAGGGAGTCTTTCTGTTGACTTAATGGAAGAGGATCAAATCTTAGGCTATGTCTACACGAGGCACCTTTTAGTGACACAGTTGTGCCGCTCCCACCGACACAAAACTTCCAAGCCCAACGAGCGGTGGTAACTTTGTGGGCAGGAGAGGTCTCCTGCTGACAAAGCGCTGTTCACATCGGCACTTTTCGTCGGCAAAACTTTTGTCGTTCGGGTGTGTGGTTTTTTTACACTTCTGAACGACAAATGTTTTGTCGTTCCGGTTCCAGTGTAGACAAAGCTTTAGCTGAACAACAGGCTAAAGGGAGATTAATTTTTGGAAGGAAGGACCACTATGGAAAATTAAGATGATTGGACAGAGTGCCAGTGAGGATTTGGGTGCCTTTTGTGAAATAACAACATTTGATTTTGGGGGGGTGGGGGGGGGCTGTGATTAATTTAAATTCTTTTCTTGTATAGTATTAAATAAAGCAACTTGAGTGACGCAGACCAAATCTATGCACTCAGCTCCCATTAACATCAACAAGATATCTGTACATTGATCTAGGGCAGTATATGACTCTGAACTGTTTCTCGTGAGATTATTGCTCATGGTTAGAATAGGAATGACAGGATTGCCTAGATTACTAAAAAATATATAATCAATGCTAATTTTCTGCCTGAAAAGTAACCAGATTAATATTTGTGGTGTAATATGTTTATTTAAAAAGTAATCTGATGGGTTAGACACGCTAGACTGTCCAATAAAAGTCTTGCTTAGATTAATAAACATCTTTCTGCAGTAAACTGTATTTATATGTTAGATTTATAGGCTGTTTTAATCTGAGCTGTAACAACTGTGATATATTATCTGTTATGTACTCTTTAATACAATTAAACACTTTGAGAATAGAATTATGTAGAATTACATTTAAATTCTCTTTTTCAAAAATGCAAAGCAAAAACATTCTTTTTATGCATGTCCCCCATTAATTTTATCTCTGATATTTGATCCAATGATTTAGCTACCTCTCATTGCTTCTCCCATGAATTGTTTATATAGCAATTTGACAGCATGATTTGCATATCACAGGAAGGATCCTGTTATATGTTCCCAAAGGTACAGTTTCACAAACTGTATCACTTTCTGCCACGTAGGCATATCCCCAAAGTACTGGGTCTAGCTAATACAAAAAGGCATTTCCTGGCTGCCAATGGCTAGTGGGCATTAATGGTGCAGTTACAAAAAGTTCAATAGCTCACAACTTATCTCTCCCTTTGTCTTCCAAAAATTAGACAGACTAATTTCCTCTATCACAGAGAGATCACTGATCATTACATTCAACTGTATTCTGATCAATTTGTTTTAGGTACAGCCTAAAATAATTAAAATCACAGAATCATAGAAATGTAGGGCTGGAAGGGATCTCAAGCCGTCATCAAGTCCAGCCCCCTGGGCTGAGACAAGACCCAGTAAACCTAGATTATCCCTGCCAAGTGTTTGTCCAACCTGTTCTTAGAAACCCTTCAATGATGTGGATTCCGCAACCTCCCTTGGAAGCCTATTCCAGAATTTAACTATCCATATAGTTAGGCTGTGGCTACACTACAGCTTAAGTGGGCATAAGTTACGTCTATCAGTGGTGTGAATTAGCCATCCCCGAGTGACATAATTTATGCCGCTTTAAGCGCCGGTGTGGACTGAAGCGCCGGTGTGGACAGAAGCTCTCCCGCTGACGTAGCTACCGCCGCTCACAGGGGCTGGAGTAATTAGAGTAATCACTGCAACTGCACCGCTGTAAACTCTCTAGTGTAGCCATAGCCTTAGAAAGATTTTCCTAATATCTAACCTAAATCTCCCTTCTACACACTACACCCATTTCTTCTTGTCCTGCCTTCTGAGGACATGAAGAACAATTGATCCCTGTCCAGCCCTTAACATCTTTGAAGACTGGTATTAGGTTTCCCCTCAGTCTTCTTTTCTCAAGACTGAACATGCCCATTTTTAACCTTTCCTCGCCTGTCAGTTTTTCTAAACCTTTTATCATTTTTTGTCGTTCACCTCTGGCCTCTCTCAAATTTATCCACATCTTTGCTAAAGTGTGGCACCCAGAATTGGACAAGGTACTCTAGCTGAGGCCTCACCAGTGCTGAGTAGAGTGGGACAGTTACCTCCCATGTCTTATATATAACACTCCTGTTAATCCACCCCACAATGACATTAGACTGCATCACATTGTTGACTCATATTCAATTAAGCAAGAAACAAATGTATTAAGAAACAAAAGTGACTATCAAAGAGGGAAATCATGTTTAGATGCACAATGGTAATTCAGCATACCATGGAAGAGTGGGTGAAGGAAATGCAGTTGGGATATAGAGTCGCTCATTTCTGGTCATTAGTACAACTCGGTCCCAGGGAGCCGTGACTGAAAGTTGTTACCATCTAATGACTGAAGAGTGGATTACACAGTGGCACTAACTGGGACCCCTTTTGGCAGTCTCAGTGGAGCAGCAAAAGAAAGAATGAGGATGGTTGTCTCCTCAGGTCAGAGTTGAGAAATACTGGCAGGGCAGTATGGAAAAGCCTGAATTGTTCCTGCCCATGCTGTCCTTGTTTCATAGAGAGGGCCTGTCTCCAGGTCTGTCAGTGTGGTCTCTTTCACCAGCATTACATTCACAAACACACTGCCCTCAAATTTACAGTTTGTAAAATAAAAAGGGGTGTGTGGTTATAAAACACAATACAAGTAGAGATGCCCTCAGAATATTTAAGAATTATTCCTCTGCAGCACTGGAAACTCAAAACACAACATCTTTGTGCTGGTGCACGAGAACCAAAAAATAAAACTAACCTGTCTAGTTTCACTGCCCAAGCACGTACTGGCAGGAATCCTGAGAGTATTTCCAAACTTAATACTCACAGAAGAACATTTATCGTTTCTTGAAGTGGATGCCTTTAATAGAATCTGAAAAGCGTAAAGGAAGGGCATGGTCCTGAAGCCCATTGGGCCTGGGAAGAAACAAGTTCTGCAGGAACTCAGGGAGTGACTGTTTGCTATTAAGATTGTAGGGTAGAGAAAAAATGTCTCCAAGTTCGTGTACCTAACACTCAAAAGTCTGTCTGCTGCACAGAAGGAAATAAGCAGCAGTGAGAAAGGGTGCTAGGCAGTTAACTCACGACTTGCTGGCTGGAATCTAGAAGCCTGGCAATGGAAAGAACGTTGAATGTTGAATGATCAGCGGTAGTTAAACTGTTCCTAACGTGACATCTGCTACAGAAGTGTGAACCTCATACAAGGCCAGTTTAACACAAGTGAGAGTTTATTGGACACACATTCACCCTAAGACAGCACAGACACCAGTTGCTTCAAGTGCCCCTCAGAACTTCCTATCACATCCTCGCCACCCCCTTGAATACAATAGTCTGAGAGGATCCTCAGCCAGTGCAAAAAGCTGTACAATAATTAGGAGAAAGCAGGTAGAGGGGCTGAATCCCCGGGCTGCATTGAAAGCAGCCAGCTATGTTCTTAATGCGCCAATCATTAGCGTATGTAGGCACCTTGAATCTCATCCATCTATTCTTCCCCTGGAAAAATGTCACCATTATGCTGCCACTGTATTAAGGGAAGGTTTTCACTAAAAGATGCATCTCACATTGCACAGTAACATCAGGAAATCTCAGGTCACCCTGATCTGTGGTGGTAAAAGATTCCACAAATGCAGGCTCGCTGCCGAGAAAGTCCAGTCATCAAGTACTTCACCATTGCTCCATCAGACGTGCTCACAATTGTTCTGGTAGCCTGAGCAGTCTTAGAGAAGGGGTTGCTGAGCTTGCTAGGCTCCAGCCCATTGAGGGTCTATAAAAAGATTAGCACTGGACTCTCGGTGTGGATCAAGATTTGGTTGGGGAGCAGAGCACAGAAGACCAAGTGGAGACAGGACAGCTGAATTGCTCCACAGGTGGGAGCAGCTTTCCCGGAGGAGGTGCAGTTGCCAGTTATAACACTGAGTTCTATGGGGGAGAAATAAGAAAAGTCAGATAAGGAGAGTCTGCTCAACTGCTAGCTTTTAAAGGCCACAGCATGGAAATTTGTCATGAGGAGATTGTCTACAAGTGCTATCTGCACCATGTCCGTTATCATGACCTGTTGATTGGAAAAGGACAGAGATACTGTGAGAGATCAGGTGTGGCTGGAGCCCACTTGCTACTAGCTTCTCAAGTAACTTTGCCCAAAGGAAGGATTTGTGTAAAACAAAATAGCCAAAAAACCCACTACTTTAGGATGATGGTATTTGGGGTATTTTGGGGCGAGCCCCATTCAGATTTTGTTCACTGTAGTAGGGGAGCAGTGTAATCTATGTGTAATGTTGTATTACATTTGGATACATTTGTTGCATATTGAGGATTTATAGGCACTAACCAGAGCAATTTCAAATCCCAAAATATTTATTCCAGGCTTGTGAAGTGGCATGATGTTTTTCATCCCATCTTGACTGGAAGAAAGAATAGATTCAGGTTATAAATTGTTTTGTATTACTTGTTAATGCTAACAGCTTTTCTGTATCTGCTGGTGGTTGAAGGGACAAGAGGGAGATGGATAATGCTTTACATATAAAATCATAGAGTCGAAGAAACATAAAAAGCTTTGTTTTCAACATTGCATTTATGTTTAAGCCATTCAAGTGACAAGAATTGGTTGTCTTGGAAGCAATCTGCAATTGTGTGAAATCCTTCATCTGTCCAATATGTGAAATATTTATTTTCTACAGCTGATTCACTAAACCCAGGCTAGGAGAGGAAGGTGGGCTATAGTTTGTCATTCTCAAGTCTCGTTTCCAGAGACAACCAGATTAGATTGGGCCAGGGGGGAAGGAGAGAAAGCCCAGTTGTTGTACAGGATGTTAGTAGAAATAAATGAGAGAAGTACCAGATGTAGCTCTAGAGAAGCTTTAGGGGGGATTATGTAGCAAAGTGATGCTACTCTCGTATTGTTTTTAGTGAGGCTGCAAAATTACATAGTTTCCAATAAGCGAGGGGAATCCCCATCTCTTTCTTAGACAATTACTTCTTTGGGAGATTAATTCTCTGTCATTTGTTTCTCCATAAAAATTGCTTATTTTTTTGTATATAGAGTGGGTTTTTTTGTGGTTAGGAACTAATTAATTATGGGGGTAACACTTGGAGGTGGTCCAGACAAGATGCTCATTTTGATTATTCTGAAAAATGTTTATATAAAATGTCATTGGGGAATTCACTATTTATTACATCTCAGTGGTTTCCACAGAATTTGGTCCTGCAAACAGGAATTTAGCTGCTGTGTGAACTGGAGTATAATCCAATCCACTCTCCCATAGTTATTTTGAGGTGGTAAAAAGGAGTAAAACATTATTTTTGTCACCAAAGGAAGTGGATATGACTCTGAATAGTCATATGAAGTAGGTCTATTATTTAAGAAGATGCCATTTTCCATCGATTCATAGATTTCATGGCCAGTAGGGGCCACTGTGATTATCAGGTCTGACCTCCTATATAACACAGGCCACAGAACTTCCACAAAATAATTCCTAAAGCATCTCTTTTAGAAAAGCTTCCAATCTTAATTTAAAAATTGTCAGTGATGAAAACTCCACTACGACCCTTGGGAAATTGTTCCAATGGTTAATTACTCTCACTGTTAAAAATGTACACCTTATTTCCAGTTTGAATTTGTCTAACTTCAACTTCCATCCATTGTGTTATACCTTCTCTGTGAGACTGATGAGCCCATTATTAAATATTTGTTCCCCACATAGATATTTATAAACTGCAATCAAGTGACCCCTTAATCATCTCTTTGTTCAGCTAAATAGATTGTGCCTCTTGAGCCTACCACCATAATGCATGTTTTCTAATCCTTTAATCTTTTTGTGGCTCTTTTTAAACCCTCCCAAATTTAACAACATCTTTCTTGAATTACGGGAACCAGTATTCCAGCAGCGGTAGCACTGCTGCCTAATATAGAGATAAAATGCCTCCCTACGCCTACTTGAGATTCACCTGTTTTATGAATCCCCGGATTGCATTAGGCTTTTGACCTCAATGTCACATTGGGAGCTCATGTACAGTTGATTATCCACCATGACCCCCAAATCTTTTTCAGAACCAATACTTCCCAGGATTGAGTTTCACTCTTCTATAGGTATGGCCTACATTCTTTGTTCTTAGATGTATATATTTACATTTAGCCATATTAAAACCAGGGCCGGCTCCAGGCACCAGGCAACCAAGCACATGCTTGGGGCGGCACCTGGTAAGGGGCGGCCAATCTTGGGGTGGCGGGGGGCAGCGCAGCGCGGCATTCCGTGGGGGGGGGGCGCTCCGGCGGGGGGGGCGGCGCGGGGCGCGGCGCTCAGGGGGGGTTCCGGCGGTGCTCGGGGGGGGGGGCTCCGGCGGCGCAGCGCGGCGCTCGGCGGGGGGACGGCGCAGGGCGCGGCGCTTGGCGGGGGGCGGGCTCCGGCGGCGCGGCGCGGCGCTCGGCGGGGGGGCGGCGCGGGGCGCTGCACTCAGGGGGGGGGGTTCTGGCGGCGTGGCGCTCGGCGGGGGGGGGCGGGCTCCGGCGGCGCGAGGCACGGGGCGCAGTGCTTGGGGTGGGGGGTTTCCGGCGGCGCGGGGCGCGGCGCTCAGGGGGGGTTCCGGCGGTGCTCAGGGGGGGGCGGGCTCCGGCAGCGCAGCGCGGCGCTCGGCGGGGGGACGGCGCAGGGCGCGGCGCTTGGCGGGGGGGGCGGGCTCCGGCGGCGCGGCGCTCGGCGGGGGGGCGGCGCGGGGCGCGGCACTCGGGGGGGGGGGGTTCTGGCGGCGCGGCGCTCGGCGGGGGGGGCGGGCTCCGGCGGCGCGAGGCGCGGGGCGCGGTGCTTGGGGTGGGGGGTTTCCGGCGGCGCGGCGCTCGGCGGGGGGGGGCTCAGCGGGGCGGCGCTTTTTTTTGCTGCTTGGGGCAGCAAAAAAGTTAGAGCTGGCCCTGATTAAAACACATATTGTTTGCACGTGCCCTATGTGCTTGTGCCCTAGACTAGATGGCCTCTTGTGGTCCTTTCCAGTCCTATGATTTACCAAGCGATCCAGATGGCTCTGAGTCAGTGACCTGTTTTATACAAGTACTTTCAGTACAGAGTCACAGTTTAAAGGAAAGATTATATTTTTACCTTTCAGAGAAGTCTTGCATTAAAGGCCCTTCATGCCACCGATATTGTAAGCAGATTGTGGGTTCACATTCAAGAGGCGCTTCAATAGTTTAATTAAATTAAGTCAAGTGGAAGATGGCAGCCTTCCCAGGGCCCACTCTGTTAAGTGAGAACTCACAATGAATGACATCAACTTGGCGATCAAACATTGCTCAGCGATCTCCTGGTCATCAGAGCAGCAACTCAACAAATACTAAAGTTCCTCCTCAGGGCCAATCAACATGCCAAATAGGCCCTGGAATAAGAATCCTACAACTTAATGTTGAAGGACTCTCATTAGCAAAATGCGAGTACCTTGGAAACTTGCTGAAGACTTACAACATTGATATCCTCATATTGTAAGAGACCCATGCTGGCAAGGACCAACAGGCTAAGCACTACCGTATCTATGGATACAATCTAACGACTAGCCATTTTCATCCTAAATATGGCTTGGCAATATACATCAAGGACACCATCACAGATTTTAATGTTATTCCATCAACCAAAGAGGAGACCACATTTACCACAACTATCAAAGTAGAGGAGCTCCACATTAACAACGTCTATAAAGCCCCTAGCACAAGATGGCCAAAACCAGCGCTACCCAGCACTCCTATTCCATGCATCTATGCAGGTGATTTTGATAGTCACCACACTATGTGAGGCTATAAAACAAATGAAACCGATGGCGAAAATCTCATGGACTGGATATCTGCACAAGACTTACAACTAATCTATGAACTAAAACAACAATTAATATTCCATTCAAGCCACTGGCAACGTGGTTACAATCTAGACCTAACATTCATGTCTAAAGACCAAAGTGGTAACACTCTCATCGTAACACGTGAAGTACTATCAGTATTTCCAAACAGCCAACACAAGCCTATAATGATATACATAGGCATTGAAATTCCTGTGTTTTTTCAGAAACAGGTACCGCGATGGAATTTTGCTAAAGCTGATTGGTATGCCTACAAAGAGACTCTTGAGAAAACTGTTGCAAGGATTCCAGCAAGACTGGAATGCTATCAATGGTCTGCAGGGCTCCTGAAAGTAGCAGGAAAGAACATTCCCCGAGGCTTCTGGAAAAAGCACACTTCCTGCTGGATGAAAGAGATGCATCAGTTGCTCCAGCAATACTACCAAACCAGGAACTCTCATATCACAAAAGCCCTGCTACACTCCCTTGACACAGCAAGACACCAGCACTGTCTTGATTGTGTGCAAAACCTTGATTTTACATGTTCAAGTCGCCACGCCTGGACACTACTATGACGTCTTGCGGCCACTAATCCCACAGAGTACTGGCCACCATAAATTCAGCTAAACTCAATAGCCTCCAAACTGGTGGAGAACACAAAAGGACCACTTGATAAATAACAAGAAGAGAAGTGTATCAACAACTTTACCGAACACTTGCCTCAATCCCTGAGGAGAACCTTCCACTGTCAGCATTGAGGAAGTAAAAGAAGGACTTACCGTAATGAAAACAGGGAAGGCTGCAGGCCCTGACAGTATTCTGCCAGAATTCCTCCACCATCTCGGCCCAAAGGACTCCAATGGCTAGCAACATTGTACTCCGCTACCTTAAGGACAGTACGGATCCCTGAAATATGGTGTGAGGCAATGGTAATTGCCATTCCAAAGCCTGGAAATCCCCATGATGAAGCGGGAAGCTATAAGCCAATTTCTCTATTACGTATGACCTATAAATTTCTTGAACATATCATCCTCAAAAGAATACGCCCTTTACTGAGCCAATTATCCCTGTTGAACAGGCAGGCTTCTGGCCAAAACATAGTTGTTGTGACCAAGTTCTGGCACTCTCAACTCACATTGAGGCTGGCTATCAAAAAAAACTAAATACTGGCGCAGTATTTATTAACCTGTCATCTGCATATGACACTGTATGGATTAAGGGCCTGATGCTAAAATTATACCTTGCTACCAAACACTTCGCCTGCTGTCAGGGTGGATTGCTTCCTCAAAAAGCATTTTATCAAAAAAAATCCGATTTAAATTAAAAAAATCCAATGTAAATAAAAAAATCCGACTTTTTTGATTTTTTAAAAAAATCATTGATTTTTATCCAGCCTGCCTGCTATGGACCATGCTGAGTAATAGATGCCTGCGGGTGTACCTGGGTATTAAGACCAGCTCACCCCACATCATAAACAACGGGCTACCACAAGGCTCTGTACTTGCTCCAACCTTTTTTAATATTTACATAAGTGACATGCCTCCAACTAAATCACAAAAATTTGGATATGCAGATGATCTTGCCATGACAATCCAAGCATCAAACCTCCATGACATTGAAAAAGCATTAACTGAGGACCTCCAAAATATGGAACAATATTTCCGGAAATGGAGGCTCAAACGAAACCCTGGAAAAATAATAGTAAGCACATTTCATCTAGATAATCAGAGTGCCAAAAACACATTGAAAGTAGCTTTCTGTGGTAAAAATGTGCAACTCAATTACACTCCAACGTATCTCGGAGTGAAAGTTGACCGCACCTTCTCCTTCCATGATCATCTTGAGAAGGTAGCTGCAAAGATTAAAAATGAGAGCCAACATAATCCAGAAATTAGCAGGTACAACCTGGGTGCATCAGCATCAGTGTTGCGAACATCTGCAATAGCACTTACATATTCAGTATCTGAATATTGTGCATCAGTATGGAGCAGATGCAGTCACATGTGACTTGTGAATACCCAGCTAAATACAGTGATGTGGTGCATCACAGGAACCTTTAAGGCGACTCCAACACCCTGGCTACCTGTCCAACATTACTCCCCCACCGATACGCCGAACTTCTACAACATTCAGCGAAGCTCAGCGAACCTGTGAAAACAGATGTCTTCCTATTCACCAAGACGTTGACAATGCCCCTCCCGCCCCCCACAACATCTTATGTCTCACAAGCCTTTCTGGGAACATTTGTTTAGCCTCATGCAATCAGGCTATGATCAGAAGGAGGCTTGGAAAGCAGATTGGGCTAAACAAGACTTAAAAAATAAGCACCTTGTGCCAGATCCCACGCAGAAAGTTCCTGAGTTTGACCTTCCATGGTCATCTTGGTCAACTCTGAACTGAATTTGAACCAACCATGGTAGATGTGGACATCTACTGCACAAATGGAAAATCAAGGACTCCCTGGAGTGCGAGTGGTTCCCCACGACAGACCATCACACATATCACTACCTACTGCCCAATTTATAAATATAAAGGAGGCATTACTGCAATAAATTCTGCTACTCCTGATGTAGCCATTTGGCTCGATCAACTTCAGGTGAAATTGTAGTTGCTGCTCTACACCCTCCATGCAAAAGAAGAAGAGATTAAATTAAATTTAGAAAGTCTAAGACTTATGGTGTGTGTGTGTGGGGGGGGGGAGATGAAGTCCAATCATTTCTCAATTTAAATTGTACCATAGTCAAGGTACAAATATTCATTTTCATTTTTTGTGTAACAATTGAGAAGTTTTATACTGTTAATATTTAATAACAAAAATGGAAAAATAATTTCACAAATCTGGTGGCATGCACACCTTCAGTTCAGGTTACTTTCTGATCATAGTCCACCTTGTAATTCCTGTGATGCTGTAAACCAGTTCTTGCCAAGTCTGTTGGCATCAGCTGAGCACTGACAAATTCATAGCTGGAAACCAGACCAGCTCAACTATATAATATTGTTCAAGATAAGCGTTAGACTTGTAGGGATGTGTTTAGTTTCTATAAAATGTTTGCAAGTTGCTGCATGCATCAATCTTTTCTTGTAATGTCCATATTCCATGCTACAAGGTAAAATATAAGTTCATTTTATAATTGTAAAAATGCCAGCTCTGAACTTGTGAATTTAGATGGGAAGAGGGCTCCCCACACCTATCCAGGATGGCTATCAATATTAAATGGGCCATTTTAGGACAAAAGCGTTGATGGTTGCTCCACCCATCTATGGAGAAGTACATGCAGAAGGCCTGATCCCATTGGTTGAAATGCTGGAAGAGGGAAATAAAGATAGTTGACATGAAAATTTTTTCATCTGTTTGTTGTTTGGACTCTTACAAGGGCTGGAGCTAAGAAGCAAAAAGCAGAGAGCCCCAGGGTCAACCTGGGTTAGGTGTAAAAGATATGCAGCTGACAAATTGCTACATCTTTGTCATCTTTTGGAACCACTGACTGAATTCATTTGTGCATATTTTGCTTGCTTTAAGCTGTAAATAACTCCCATTTCTTTTTCCTAGTTATAAATAAATCCTTAATTAGTTTACTATAGGATTGTCTTGTACCGCATTGTCTTTAGGGTTGCCAATTTTGGTTGGACGTATTCCTGGAGGTTTCGTCACACGACAAAATCTTTAATTAAAGATTAATCTTTAATTCCTGGAGACTCCAGGACAATCCTGGAGGGTTGATAACCCTCATTGCCTTTGGAGTGAGATCTAAGGTACAAATTGATCTGGGGTAAGTGACTGGTCTCTTGGGACTGGGAGCAACCTGAATATCTTGTGATTTTTGGTATAAGTGACTATTTATCACTAAGCGTAGCTTGTTGTAGTGGTAAGATGGACTGGAGAGCCCAACGGGACTGTCTTTGACTCCATGGTAAGACTGTTCATATTTGTTAGTGGGTTGGTGAAATCTAATTACAGAACATACCATCAGTTTGGGGTGTCTGCCCCGCTTTTGACAGTCTGCCCTGAGGTAGGCACTCATGGTCATGAATCACTCCAAACAGCATGACAGTCCCATCAAGTTTTTAGCAGTAAACATCAGGTCAGATACTAACACTTTATATGGCTTGAAAGACCAGATTGCAAGCTCTCAGATGATGCACAGCATTAGTCCTACCTAAAATGAAGCTGGCATTGAAGGGTCGGGGAGGAGGGAAAAGACAGGGAAGAAGGCAAGATGGTATCAAAATGGTGCCATTACACACAAGGCTCACCATGGTGAGACACGGATGCTATACACTGTTGGAGAATTAGGATTACTGGCTTCCCACTGATGGGAAACATTTATCTCTAGGCATAGTTGTTCACAAGACAACAAACCTTAAAATGGTAACAGGCTCCCTGTTCCAGCAGTGCTGTTTTGGCACTGGTCCTGGGACTTATACAGTAAGTCTCTGACTCTGATGTAATTTTCAGTCCCTGGGATGTGACAGTTAGTTATAAACTTAGGAACGTAGGCTGTTGTGGGCCATGCCTTTGGTTTTATTACTTCTGTATGCATTACTTCCTCCAATTAAAGTGTTACAATAACTTTAGACACTTGCTGTGCGTCATGTTTATACTTCCCCAACCAGCTCACTTGAGGAGAGGTTGCTGTACTCTAAGTGCAACAAACTGTGCTAAGTACAAAAAGAGCCTTTTTGCATATCACTCCATATGCTTGGAATGTCTCCCCCCTCCTCCTCCACACACACTAGTGTACATAAAGTACCTTCCCTCTTCCTCAAATACTGAGAAGCCATCTGTGCTGCAAAGCATTCCATATGTATCGGCAACTGGTCCAGTGATGTGCTGCCAATGTTTCAACAAAGGGCTCCCACAAAAATGTTCCCCTTAGCCTGTAATAAACCCCATGTCCTAAGGGAGTGTGTGCTCACAGACTGGGGAAACTATTCATTTGTTTTTTCCATTTCAACAAAATGTTTCCCCAGAACCACGGAAGGAGGCAGCAGTGTTTGGCAAACAAACTTGTAGTATATGCCTTTTACCGGAAATACTCACTTTGTTCCTGAAAATAGAGATCAAATCTATTGACAGTACAGAACAATGCTCACTGTGCACACTGCAGAATAGAGGAAAACAGCGGGTTGGTATGAGCACCTTTTAGAGAGGCCAGAGGGAGTCTCTCTTGGAAATTTTTAGGAGCTACAGGCATGAGAATTATAAGGAGAGAGTGAGTGAATTATAAGGAGAAAAACATCCCTCCCCTCAACACTGAACTAGTTACTGGCCAAGATTTGCAAAAATGACCAGTGGTTTTGGATGCCTCCATTTCTGGGTGCCCAACTTGAGACTAAACAGCAGGTTTTCCAGAGCAAAAGCAGACAAATCCAAAACGGAAAAAAACTTAGTGGTTGTTTTAGTCCAATAAGGATCATAAAATTAACCTCAAAAGATTCCTATCAAATTAAATGATTGTTTTCATCTATATTATGAAAGTTACCATAACTACACAGCAGGGAGCAATTTAAATAGTATTTTTAGACATTTCTTACCTTAACTGCAAGAAGAATAACGAAAGGTCCGGTCTCTCTTCTAGCAATGCAACTAGTACTGGCCCATCTGTTCAACAGAGACTTCTCTTGTAGGAAAACTTTGGTAATCTACCTTTATGGCCCCAATTCAGCAAAGCACTGATGCACATTCTTGAGTTCATCCCAATACAGCAAAGCTTCAGCATATGCTAATGTTTAGGCACATATTTAAGTGCTCTATTGAATAGGCAGGGACTTAAGCATATGTTTAAATGCTTTGCTGAATCAGGGCCTATGTTTCCACAAAACACTCTGAACTACTTTGTTAAACAGAGTATTTACTACAGTCTCTTGCTTCAAAGTGAGATAATGGAATGTGCAGCATTCCAACCCCCCACCAATAAGACAGTGCTAAGAGTGCTGAAGGCTGAATTCTGAAAGGTGCCTAAAGGGTTCAGTACTCAAATCCCAATGCAAGTAGGAACTATTGAAAACCCCATCCCATTCCTGTCCTGCCAAGTAAGGAAAATATTGCAACAAAATTAATCTTAAATGTGTGTATTCAATCCAAATACTAATTTGCCTCTCTAAAATATTTGAAATGGCATCCCTTCACCATTTATTATTAGTATATTACACTTGCTCCAGGGATGGACATAAACTGACTATCCGATCCGACCACCTTAAGCACCTTGACAGAGACTGAGCTGGGTGGTGTTCAATATGCAAGGTGGCCTCTTTCCTTTGGGATTTGCCATGGCGATGATGAGCTGTTCCTAGAAGCCCCAATGTGGGAGGGGCTTTACATACATGTAGTAAAAGACCATCCCTGCCCCAAAGAGTCTAAGTACATAACATAGGCAAAATGTGGTAGAAAGTAAGTAGTATTATTCTCATTTTACAGACAGTGAACTGAGGCAAAGAGAGATTTAAGTGACTTGCTCAGGGCCACAAAGGAGACTTATAGCAGACACAGGAATGGAACCCAGTTCTCTTGAGTCCCAGTGCAGTGTCTTAACCACGGGGCCATCCTTCTCCCTATTTACATCATAAACATGCAAAAAACATAACACAGATAAGTATTTTGCAAACATTTGTGAATTAATCCTCACAACACAAGAATCATCACCATACTAAACACATTATCATCCCTATTTAACACATGGGGAAACTGAGGATCAAAGAGGTTGTGACTTGTCCAAAAATCACACAAGAAGTTGGCAGGGCTGGCAACAGAATCCAAGCCCTATTACCTCTTAGTCTTGTGCCTCATCCTCAAGAGTATCCTTAAACACCATAAGGTGTGAGTTAATTGCTTTCTCACTTTTTCTCCCCTAACACTCCAACAACTTGTCTTATTTTGCCAGGAGACTCCCAATTTCAGCCAGACTATCCAGTGCTCCTGATCTCTTCAAGGAAACTCATCCCTTCCTCCCTCCCTCCCTCCCTCCTCCTCGCCCCCCCAGCTGCTACACTCCCAGAGCTATTACATGGATGGGCGGGCTGATTCATTTTTCTGCCATATTCAAGTTCCTTTGTAATACATGCATCTGCCACACCGTGAAGAATGTGGGATCAAGAATGGAGGAGTCAGGTGACTCCACAAATTAAAAGTCAGCCCACCTGCCTGCCCACAGCTTCTGGTAAGAAAAGCTCCTCCCTTCACTACTGCACTAATGAACTAGCCCTCAGTGCAAATGAAACTGCAAGACAATAACATTGCTTAGGAGTGGGATGGCTTACTGCACTCTCTGACATGGTTTTGAAACATCTCCTGGTTTCTGCATCTTCAGCCTTAGCAAAACAGTTTAAATCACACAAAAGTAGATTTCACAAAATCACTAGATTTCTCTTTGCTCCATCCAGCACAGGTTGACTGAAATCTCATATGTTATTGTCACCATACTTTGAGCCAATATTTTCTCCATCCCCTGCACTCCACCTCTCTCGTCATTCACTGAGAGGTGGATCTAAAATTAAAATTTTAAATTAATAAATGTTAAGGCCTAAACTTAGTATAGTCTATTAAAATCATTTAAATTAAACTAAAATAGAATAGGAAGCTGTACTTATTTGCTGCCAAGTTTCAAAGCAAGTCAAAGCACTGAGCTGGTGGAAGTCAGTAGCTAAGCCCCTGGAGCCAGAGTTTATTGGAACACTAACCCGGCTCATTATAGCAGTAGCCTCTTCTACAGCTGCAGAGAAAATATTTTCTTTGTTTCAGTTTATTCAACTAGTTCAGCTCAATGATTTGCTCATTCATATTAAAAAAAACAATAGAGAAGTGGACAAAAGCAAAAAAACTTGTTTTCCTCTTGCAACCTATGAATAAAAGCTACGTGTGCGAGAACGAGATCTGCTAGTTCTAAAATCTTGAAGGACCAGAAATAATCAGTTAAATTCACTAACTATAGATAATACTTCCTTTGTTTATTTAAGTAATTAGATTTAAGTGGAAAACACGTTTTGAATTTTTTTTATAAACTCTTTCCCCTTACATTTCCAGCAAATTTAAGGTAGTTTTATTTATTAAAATAAATAAACAAAAAATGCTGGTTTTGTGCATTTTTAATTCAATTTGAATTTTTATCCAAACAGAGCTTGACACATCACAAGTAAGGTATTCATCTTCATCTACTAAAGGAATGCATAATTCACCATTTTCTGAATAGCAAATGTAAAAATTAAGAATCAGAATAAATGTAAGTAAAACAATACAATTGGTTAAATAAATAGATATAGTGCAGGGGTCGGCAACCTCTGGCACGCGTCTCGCCAGGATAAGCACCCTGGTGGGCCGGGCCAGTTTGTTTGCCAGTTTGTTTACGCGTCGGCCGGTTCGGCCGATCGCGGCTCCCACTGGCCGAGGTTCGCCGTCCCAGGCCAATAGGGGCGGCGGGAAGCCGCGGCCAGCACATCCCTCGCCCGCGCCGCTTCCTGAAGTCCCCATTGGCCTGGGACGGTGAACCGCGGCCAGTGGGAGCCGCGATTGGCTGAAGCTGCCGAAGCGGCAGGTAAACAAACTGGCCCGGCCCACCAGGGTGCTTACCCTGGCGAGCCATGTGCCAGAGGTTGCCGACCCCTGATATAGTGTATCCTCCTGATTGGCAAAAAGCACCACCAAATTCAGTGTAAAGGCTACATTTAGCTACAAATAAACATGTTTTCAAGTTTACCCACCAATGAGAATCAGCTTTCAGGAAAATAACTAAAAAGTACAAATGCAAAACACAATTAAAATTGATGATTTCAATTGAGGTTTCCTGCTTGCTGATTTAAATCACTTTGACTTCAGTCAATCCATCCTGTGGTCCTTCTCTACCCACAACCTTCAGCAGAGACCAAACCTGCCAGCCTAGTAAAGAGGCTCTGCATGGGCCCCACGGACATGTCTCCCTGTAGATTCAGCAGCCTTTTTGTCCCTGCAGTGAAGCCGGTCTCCAAATACACAGATACAAATATCTTGGGTTAATAGTGCTTGTAATGGTGTGTACCTTTAAAGTCACCGCAGAGCTGCAATCTGAGAACCTGATCACTGCAGGTAGGATCAATCGGTATTGCAAGAATTACTGCAGAGTGTTATCTCTGCCAATAAAATAGTGACGGACCTATTACGCGTGTGTATAGATTTCTTTTCCAAAGGACCGTGCACTTCTGTGTACTAAAGCAGGACAATAGACAGTGTGCTAATAAAGTACTAGTCTCTGTCAAGTCCACCTCTGATATATAACTGAAGGGCCTATCCCCATTTTACACTTTGGCAACATTTGTATATCTTGTCATGTCAATAAAGCCTCTTTCAATCGAATATAAACTTTCTCTTGGTACTTTTCTTTAACCCATAACTTGCTGTTTAGTTTATTTCAAAGAATACTTTTTCAAAAACCCTATTCTCTCTCTCTCTCTCTCTCTCTCTCACACACACACACACACACACACTGCCTTATAACTTATTTTCTACCAACCTGTTTTTTATTAGTCAATTTTGTTGCAACCAAGAGCTCAGTTTTCACATTAATAAGGTTAACTAAAAATAGGTATACATCTCTCTGTTATAACTAATAGGCATTTATTAAAGCAGGTCTCCAGTACTGTTAAAAAGACAAAACACCTCTTCCCTGTTAAAAAAGCAATAAAGACTTTAAGGATAAAATTTAACAAAAAGGCGGTGAGGGAAATCCAGGGACATAAAATTCTGTTCTGGCATCGATTAGGCAGTTAGTTGACCACCAGAATAACTACTATTAGAGTCAAGTAAATAGTATTAAATACATGGTTGCAAGTATTCATTCCAATTTAAAAATGTATTTGCTGTGGTTGGGCCCAGCCCCCCTTTATGTTTGCTTCCCACAAATGCCTGTGCAAAACAAATTTGAAGCGTGCACTCTATGGCCATGGCTACACTTGCAACTGTAGAGCGCTTTGAGTTAAACCAGCTTTGGTAGAGCGCAGTAGGGAAAGCGCTGCAATCTGTCCACACTGACAGCTGCAAGCGCACTGGCGTGGCCACATTTGTGGCACTTGTAGTGGCATTGGGAGCGGTGCATTATGGGCAGCTATCCCACAGAGTACCTCTTCCCATTCTGGTGCTGTGGCTTGTGGGAAGGGGCGGGCATTCTGGGTCCTGTCCCAATGCCCCGTGATGCATTGGTTCACATCCCAGCAATCCCTGTGCTTCTGTCCACATTTGGCACCATCTTTCAATTTTTTTGTACTGCATGCTCTGTCTTCCCTTTTGGTCTGTGGGAATGGAGCCCAAACTGCTGAGGAATATGCTGAGGAGTCTCGCCAGCACGTCACATTAGGCAGTTGAGTTACTCCTTAAGATCCAAACTGACAGTAAGACGTACGATACGAGATTGCTTGTGACATTCACAGACATGCTCACCACCGTGGAACGCCGCTTTTGGGCTCGGGAAACAAGCACTAAATGCTGGGATCACATCGTCCTGCAAGTCTGGGATGACGAGCAGTGGCTGCAGAACTTTTGGATGAGAAAAGCCGCTTTCATGGGACTGTGTGAGGAGCTTGCCCCCATCCTGCGGCACAAGGACATGAGATGGAGAGCTGCCCTGCCGATGACGAAGCGGGTGGCTATTACAATCTGGAAGCTGGCAACTCCAGACAGCTACTGGTCGGTCGCTAACCAGTTTGGAGTGGTAAAGTCGACCGTTGGAATTGTGTTGATGCAAGTTTTCAGGGCCATTAATTGAATCCTGCTCAGAAGAACCGCGACTCTGGGTAACGTGCATGACATTGTGGCTGGCTTTGCAAAAAATGGGTTTCCCTAACTGCGGAGGGCCAATAGATGGGACGCATATTCCAATTCTGGCACCAGCCCACCTAGCCTCTGAGTACATTAATCGGAAGGGGTATTTCTCTATGGTTCTCCAGGCACTTGTGGATCACCGTGGGCGTTTCATTGACATTAACGCAAGCTGGCCTGGAAAGGTGCATGACGCATGCACCTTTCGGAACACTGGCCTGTTCAGGAAGCTGAAAGCCGGGACTTTTTTCCCAGATGAGAAGATCACAGTAGGGGAAGTCAAAATGCCCATTGTGATCCTTGGAGACCCTGCTTACCTTTTGATGCCATGGCTCATGAAACCCTACACAGGGAGCCTTGACAGCAGCAAGGAGCGGTTCAACAACAGGCTGAGCCGGTGCAGAATGACTGTGGAATGTGCTTTTGGAAGCTGGACCTGGCCAATGACAGCATCCCTGCGGTTATATCTGCGTGCTGTACCCACCATAACATTTGTGAAGGGAAGGGTGAAAGATTCACTCAGGCATGGAACTCGGAGATTCAACACCTGGAGGCTGAATTTGAACAGCCAGAGAGCAGGGCTATTAAAGGGGCCCAGCATGGAGCTGCAAGGATTAGGGATGCCTTGAGGGAGCAATTTGAGGCTGAAAGCCACCAGTAATGTTTGGTGCCCTGCACAGGAGTGAAGTGCAGTGTTTCCAATGTTAGTAGGAATCTGTGTTTGTTACACTCACTTGCAGTGCCTGTTGCTATCCTGGGCTAAGGGATCTTTTACTTTATGCAATAATAAAGAATGTTTTCAAAGCCAAAAAATCCATTTATTGAAAAGAAAATTCATTTATTGAAGAGGAACACAACTGCTTGGGAAACAGAAAGGGCAAGGGGATGGGGTGGGGAACGGTACAATCACAGATTTGCATATGTCATGTTATCATACTCAGCCTTCCTGTCTGGAGTGCTGTGCAATGAGTGCTGCACTTCAGGATGGCTATACTGCATGGTGATGGGGGTTGAGTGCAGTGGGTAAGGGTCGTAGTTTTCAGGGCTGGGTGGTGAAGCTACAGGTGTTGGAGGCAGCTGGTGGTGATAAGAGCCCAGGTGTTGGGGAAAGTGGGTTGGAGGTGACATGGGGACACAAGGGAAAGAGTTTTGGGATAAGGGCTGCAGGGTGGGGTGGGCGCGGTAGTGCTCCGCCTGCATGGCTACGAGCACCTGGATTGAGTCCGCTTGGCGCTCCATGATGCTCATCAGCCGATACGTGCTTTGCTGCCGGAGCTCCGCGCTTTTGTGCCGGTGCTCCTCATTCTGCTGGCGGATCCTCCTTTCATTCTCCCTCCACAACTGCGCTCTTAGATTCTCGTTAAGTGACTGCTGCATTACTTCATGCAGCATGTCTTCTTTGCTTCTACGTGGCTTCTTCCTAATTCTTTGCAGTCTTTCGGCCGGTGATAACACGGACGGCTGAGATCTCAAGGTTGCATCTGTAAAGGCAAAATGCAACACTTAACAGAGGCAGCACTGTTCACACCAGAAAGAGCAATGATTCCCCCGCACTTAAGGGCAAGCACAGTCTACACAATAGCATAATTTGCCCATCCCAAAGTGAGTGCACATAACTCACGGAAGCCCCAAAATGATGAGTAAGCACAGGGTCACGGCAGTGACTGTTTCACGGAAGTACTGTCCTCTGGGTTTCTGTGTCTTGGGGAGAGCCAACAGCTGCAGGGGCCCCCTATACTGAACACTGTCCCCACGTTTTCCACAGAAGTTCGTCCTAGAAGATATCTCACTGCTGAGGGTGACCTGGGAAGCAAGGGAGGCTCTTCTACTGCAATGCGGTTTCCTCCCTGGCCCATATGCAGCTTACCTGTGTGCAGCAATGGTCCCCCCGCCCCTCATGGCACAGTAGTGCGGACATGTTAGCCTGACTGGGACAAGGATCACAGTGGCTCTCCCAAGAAACCTGTGCAAGAGCATTGCCCAACTCCTGGATGAAGAGATCACTGAGGCTGATTACCGCGATGTGAGAGAGCACATCAACGCCCTATTCCACATCTAGGAATGCATGCAGCCCTAACCCTCCTCGCCCCAAGAGCCCACACTGACTAACTTCCTTCCCAAAATAAAAGCTGCTTACCGGGAATCTCCTCTGGTGTTTGTCGTTCCCCAAGCACGGGCTGCCGCGACTGGCTACCTTCCTCCTGGTTTGAGAACCGCTGCTGGCTGCCTGCATCTAGGGATTCCGGGGTGTCTTCCTCCTCCTCAGCACCCTTGCTCCCGCTTTCCTCCTCCTCCTGCCTTGTTGAACTAGGCTCTGAAGTGTCCATGGTGGTCCTCAGAGTGGAGGTGGGGTCGCCCCCAAGTATCGCGTCCAGCTCTTTGTAGAAACAGCAGGTTGAGGGGGCACCACCGGAGTGGTGATTTGCCTTGCCGGCTTTGCGGTACGCATTCCTCAGCTTCTTCACTTTAACCCTGCACTGCAGTGCGTCCCGGTCATGGCCCCTATCCATCATGTCCCTTGATATCTGCCCGAAGGTATCGTAATTCCTATGGCTGGAGCGCAGCTGGCACTGGACAGCTTCCTCCCCCCAAACACTGATGAGGTCCAGCACCTCGCCATTGCTCCATACTGGGGATCACCTGGCGTGTGGAGGCATGGTCACCTGGAAAGATTTGCTGACAGCACTCCACGCCTGGTTGAGCAAACAGGAAGGGGATTTTCAAAATTCCCAGAGAATTTAAAGGGAGGGTCTGACAGTTGGTAACCTGAGGGCAGAGCAGCAGAGTTCAAAGTGATGACCAGAGTGGCTAGAACAGGCATTGTGAGACACTTCTGGAGGCCGATCAGAGCGCATTAACAGACCAGGGCGTCTACACTGGCACTGCAGCGCTCCAGCAGGGGCGTATCAAACATTATTCCATTCGCCGAGGTGGAGTACCAGAAGCGCTCTAGCCACGGAATCCGGGCGCTGTACGTGCCTTGCCAGTGTGGACGCGTCGTGAGTTAAAGCGCACGGGGCTGCTTTAATGCACTGTAACTCGCAAGTGTAGCCATGCCCTATGATTCCCTTTTAGAACTGGTGTAAATGCTACAGGATTGGCACTGTTTGACACAGCTGGGGATAACAGGGTCCCCAGAATTCTCTGGCAGAGCCACTGCATAAAGGTAATTACACCAGTCAAGGATCTGACTTTCTGCACCCTTCTTAGTTAGAACCATGTATACACATACCTAATTACTGTTTGTCAATGACTGAGGTGATGAGAGAAATTTCCCATCAGGAAACTCAAACAACAAATAAATTGGAGAAAATCATTCCCCAAGCAGAACAAGAGGGAGAACTTGTCAAGTAAATTATTCAGTGTGCTTCAATTGCATCACATACAGCAATATTTCAGTGACGAGGTAAAAGGATGCCACCTTCTCCCCATCCACTGAGCCTGCAAGGCAGAGAATAGATGAGCCACCGCTTAACAGCATTAAAGGAAAGAGACTGACAGAGTTCTTTTTTTTATTCCGTTTGGATCAGGCTGAGACTCTATGCGCTCTTCAAGTGTTAGTGAGTAGCAGCAACACTGATAGAGGTAATTCACTCAGCACAACCAACTATTTACATATTGCAATCATACTATAAGTCTATTAGTTAACATATAGTTACTGTTCTACTTGAACAATAAAAAGACTGTATTTGTGTTAAAACTACACTCTGTGTCCTCTCTTACTGCTTATGATATCACAATCATGAGCTATAACTCTTCTGCTTTCCTCATCACCGCAAAAAAATCATTTTGCTAGCTGACTGTGATTTTGGTGATACAGGTTCCATCATTAAAAATTCAGCATCTACCGAAAGTCACCACAGTACAGTAGCTGAGACACTGCAGTTAATTCCTGTTCTAAATATAAAGGAACACTGGGATATCTTAATCCTGCAAATTCTTGTGTGGCACACAGCAAGGTGCACTGTCCATGGTACAATCAGAAGCTATATGTGGGCATATATGAGGATAAGCTCTGGACATGATCCTTTACACCGATAATAAACCTGAAGTTTCTTATACACCTGCTCCTTCACTTACAAGAGTGCAGGGAAAGAAAGGGATGTGGTGTGACTAGAGAATGGGCATGTCTGAGGAAACATGGGTTTAAAGTGATGCTGATAACTTTAAATTTAGTCAGTTACAAGTAGTTTAGAAGAGTCAGTAGAAAACAATTAACTATACAAAAAAGCAACGAATCATACTACATAGAGTGCTATCAGATGCACAAAATAAACAAACAGAAAGAGAGAAAAATAACTTGTCTAATTTCTTCCAGCGACACTAATCATAGATGTTTCTTGTAAAATCACTGGTAAATTTTTTTTTAGGCAATAAGTGAGATTTTTTTATGTTGACAGTATCTCTTTAAGTGTGACCATCATTATGGTAGTGTGGCACTTAGCTATGCATTCCACTCTCAGGCCTTACTCCATGTACTTGACAGGAGTAAATAGATGGCTGCAAAACAGATGTCTTGTCACAGGGTCCCTATACGCCGTGCCCTGCTCATCACTTTTACCTTACTTCTTGTATAACACTCTGTATCTGCACTGTGCAGGGTCAGGCCTAGTGTAGTAATTGTTGGCAAATACTGACTTTTTAAGGATGACCACTGTTAAATATATATATTTAAGACCACCATACATATATAGAATAAATACTTTGGTGTATACATAATAGATTTTTCCTTAAAATTAGTATTTGGCAATGTAAGAACATAAGAATGGCCTTACTGGGTCAGACCAATGGTCCATTTTGTGTGCCTAAATCCATTAAGCACTTTTAAAAACCTCCCTCTAGATTTTAATACAGAAAAAGACTCAAATATTTGATCCCTTATAAACATATCTCATGAGCTCTCAAGAATGTAGGAATTCTATTAAATTGTTGTCCAGAGACTATAGCAATGGCCACTTCAGCAATTCCTGTAAAAACAAAACAAAATAAATAAAAAAAACCCTTGAATCCATCAACAAGCATTTTGAAGAGCAACGATATGGAACCGAGTGTAATTTTCCAACAGACTTTGCCTAATGTTGTCCTGTATGTTAAGGAAAACTTTCAACATCTTCCCATGAAAACTCCCTTAAACCACTTTAGGGAGAAAGATATATTGCATATATTGCTGCATTATTTCCAAAACAAATAGTCTTGATTAGTTGCAGGATAGTTTTTATAGTCATCGAGTCCAGCCCCCTGCCTTCACTAGCAGGACCAAGTACTGATTTTGCTCCAGTTCCCTAAGTGGCCCCCTCAAGGATTGAACTTGCAACCCTGGGTTTAGCAGGTCAATGCTCAAACCACTGAGCTATCCCTCCCCCCAAATATTGGAGTCATTGTGGTTTTTACAAGATATTAAATTTCTAAACAAGAAAGTTGCTTTGAACTAAAAAACAGAATAGAACGTTTCCATAATATTGACCCTTCTCTCCCTTAAAGGTTTTTGAAATGGGACATTCATTGTGACCAACCTTTCCCTGTGAACAATTCAGTTTCAAGAGATCAGCATTTTCTGACAAAATAACATTGTGTTGAACAATTCCTGACTATCTCTAATAGTATCTAGGATTTTCTTTGGTTGAGGTGTTATGAGCAAGGTGCATAGACTAATGTTCAAAAGATCCACTGGAAAGAAGGAATCTGCACATGAAGAACCACCAGCCAGAAGAATCTGCACCAGCCAGAAGAAGCAGTGAGGCTCTTACTTATATTCATATGTGAATAAACACATAATTGTAACTTTAATAACAGTTTAGTACATCTCTGATTACTTTTTTCATCTGAATGCAGACCAGTTCTAGTTTTCCTAAGAACAGTAGAACATTTCTATTCTTTTTGTTTACAAAAGACCAACGCAAATATATTTTATTCATGGACACACATATCTCAAGCCCCAAAAGCATTTGTGTATGCAACATGAGCTTTCCACGTGGTACTACTAGAAACACAGAATGTGAAAAAATGTGCAGTTCCAGAGTTAAGTGTTTGATTTTGCAATTCACGGAATACTTTACCTAGGCACCTTTCCATTGCTCATTTCTGTAGGGAACTTGGGGACGAAGAAGGAAGGTACCGAAAACATCAAAACATGCCTTATTTTTATACAAATTAATTTTCTTTTCTATTGACAACTAATCAGTATTTTTTTAAAGAGGACTATCACAATTTAAAAAAATTCCATAAACATTTAGATCCGTACATATTGTCATTATTATTTACCTAACACCACCCAGAAACATGCTAGGCACTTTACAGATTAAATTAAAAAGACATAAAACAGTTCCTGCTCCAAACAGCTTAAAATCTAAGGGACTGGTCCAAAACACAATCAAATCAACCATTGGACTCCTGGTTATAGCTGCACTGCACAGAAAAACCTGCAGCATCAAGTCTCAGAGGCCAGGTCAACTGCAGGGCCGCCCGGGAAGGGGGGGGGGGGGCAAGTGGGGCAATTTGCCCCAGGCCCCGGGCCCCACAGGGGCCCCCACGAGAATATAGTATTCTATAGTATTGCAACTTTTTTTTATGGAAGGGGCCCCCAAAATTGCTTTGCCCCAGGCCCCTGAATCCTCTGGGTGGCCCTGGTCAACTGATTTGGATTTGTGGGGCTCAAACTGCAGGGCTAAAAACAGTAGTGCAGATGTTCCCACTTGGGCTAGATCCTGGACTCTGAGACCCTCCCCCCTTGCCAGATTTCAGAGCCCAGGCACCAGCCTGAGTGGGAACATCTACACTGCTCTTTTTAGCCCCACAGTCCAAGGCCCGCAAGCCAGAGTCAATTCACCCAGGCGCTGAGACTCGATATTGCGGGTTTTTCTTTGCAGTGTAGGTATTACCCTAGTGATATTACAGGGCTTTGGATCAAACCCTAATTTTAGATATGATATAATGATAGAGAGTAACAAACAATAAGAGTGGAAGGAGAAGGACAAGGTTTAGAACAGATAGATCATAGAATTACTCAGTTTTGATCTGTGCATTTTGCTTCCCATTAAGTTTTTCATCTACATGCATACTGGATGTCCCTCGACCAAAAATTACTATAGAAATCTACATATCTTAAGTTTTTCTTGTATCAGGAGCATAAAATACTTGCGTCTTCTGATAAGACTTGTGTTAAAATTGTTACATTCCCAAGCAAGTATTTTTTTTAATTTGAACTCAGAAATAATATATTATGCATACAAATTTTATGGCAGGAAGAAGAATCTCTTGCTTTAGTATGCTAAGTCTGTTGTATACATTAAGTATCTTCTTGGTATTGTGTCCAGTGACTCAGATACAGTGCGTACAGGGCCAGCTCCAGGCACCAGGCAACCAAGCTGGTGCTTGGGGCGGCACCTGGAGGGGGGCGGCGCTGCGCTCGGGCCGCCGGGGAGAGCGGGGCCACAGCCGGGCTCGCCGCCCTCCCCCCGGCGCTCTGGCCGCCCTCCCCCCCGCGCCCTCCCCCCGGCTGCCGGGGCTCGCCGCCCTCTCGCCGCCCTGCCCCTGGCGCTCTAGCCGCGGGGGGGAGAGCCGAGCCCCCGCCGGGGCTCGCCGCCCTGCCCCCGCCAGGGCTCGCCGCCCTGCCCCCGGCGCTCTGGCCGCCGGGGGGAGAGCCGAGCCCCAGCTGGGGCTCGCCGCCCTGCCCCCGCCGGGGCTCGCCGCCCTGCCCCCGGCGCTCTGGCCGCGGGGGGGAGAGCCCTGTCCCCGCCGGGGCTCGGCGCCCTGTCCCCGCCGGGACTCGGCGCCCTGTCCCCGGCGCTCTGGCCGCGGGGGGGGGGGGAAGAGCCGAGCCCCCGCCGGGGCTCGCCGCCCTCCTCCCAGGGCTCCGGCCGCCCTCCCCTCCGGCGCCCTCCCCCCGGCTGCCGGAGGAGAGCGGAGCCCCGCCGGGGCTCGCCGCCCTCCCCCCCGCGCCCTGCCCCCGGCCGCCGGGGGGAGAGCGGAGCCCCCGCCGGGGCTCGCCACCCTCGCCCCGGGGCTCGCCACCCTCGCCCCGGGGCTCCAGCCACCCTCCCCCTCCGCGCCCTGCCCGGCCGCCGGGGGAAGAGCGGAGCCACCCTCGCCCCGGGGCTCCAGCCGCCCCCCCGCACCCTGCCCCCTGGGGGAGAGCGGAGCCCCCGCCGGGGCTCGCCACCCTCGCCCCGGGGCTCCAGCTGCCCCCCCCCCCCCGGCTCTGCCCCCCCCGCGCCCTGCTCCCGGCCGCCGGGGGGAGAGCGGAGCCCCCGCCGGGGCTCGCCACCCTCGCCCCGGAGATCCAGCTGCCCCCCGCCCCCGGGCTCCGCCCCCCCCCCGCGGGGGACGGGGGGGGCGGCCGGAGGCTTTTTTGCCTGGGGCGGCAAAAAAGCCAGAGCCGGCCCTGAGTGCGTATAATTAGTAACTCACAGCTAAAGGAATGCTGGCAATTATCTTACTAAAGTTGTAAATAAAACTTTAAAAAACATTGAGCAATATCCTGACATTCAGCACTTCAAGGACTGAAACTGAGCTATGTCTCTCCCTACCCTTATGCTTTTGATATTAGCTGATTCCTCCTGAGAAAATGGGGGGAGGGAAGCTGTTTTCACCTGGGAGATGAAGAAAATGATTCCAGTTTTTTCAGCAGAAGTGTCAGCACTGGAGAAGCATGCAGCTAATATGATGGTGGCATAGCAACTGATATTCTGTGGCCTTAAGGCAAGATGAGACTTCAACTGATAACCTCATAAGCCCAAGCCCTCCCAAACCCAGTAGAGCTCAGCAAAACAACCATGATCATATTATATTTTGAACATCTTCTATGAGTAGTGAATAATTGTGTGTCCCAACTGCATGAAGTTTGTTTTGTGAGTGGAGCTTGGAAGAATATTGCTACTTCCTCTATCCCACATTTGACCCCCTTCTTAAAGATCAAACAGGGCAGAAGAAATGTTATGAGTATATCTTCAGAGGTACTATAGAGCTTTGTTCCATGAAACACACTAGTATGTTTCATCTCTCGGATTCACTTAAACCAGGAATCACACTTATTGACTATTAAAAACAACCAACCTTATGGCTCTAATTCATTAATATATCACTTTTTAAAACATTTCTTTATTTTTGTTCAGTATTTCTAAACAGGCAGGCAGCGTCATTCACTGTGTAATGGTCATCAGTGAGAAATCCAAGAATATGTAGCAGCATACCAACATCCAGGCTATTATTATATTATTTTTAATACTAAAGTGTCAATGGTATGTTCAGTACTGTACTATGCATAAGACAGTCCCTGCCCTAGATGGATTACAACAGATACAAGTAAGACAAGAAATTAGAAAGAGGAAGTTGTTGACTTACAATATTTTTGGTATGATTAGTACTATTCCTCTAGTTTGCCTCTTCTGAAATACTGTGGTGGAGAGAGCATTTGATTGATGTAAGTTTGTACTTGAGGGTCTCACAGAAAAAGTGCTCTTTGTGAAAATGCTTTATAAATGTAGACAGGGAAAGAAGTGGATTAATTTGAATGACAAGGGGTAAAGGGCCTGACACACTGGAAATGAAAATCCTTTCTAGGTAGATGGGAGAAGCATGGAAAAAGGAAAAAAATGATGTGCTAAGTCTTGTGGTGTTGTGTGATGTGGAGTGTGAGACATGATTACTAATAAGATTATAGAACTGAGCAGGGGCCTTGAAAGCAAGTAACAAAAGTTCAAATTTGATATGCTGGGCAAAGGGGAACCAGAGGAAAGACTGAAAGGGGATAGACTCATAAAAGTGTGCAAAATATAATTTTAGCAGTTCCAATCTGGACATGATGGAGGAGAGAGATGTTTGGGTGATATCCTAGGCCTCCTCTAAATCCCTTAGTGCCTCACTCAAGCAGTGCAAGGAAGACTTAAGACAGCAGATGACTGTGGGAATTCTGAGCTGACACCAATCCTATAACAGCCCTTCTGCCCACAGCCTGGGTATATGAGGTATTCTGGGGCTGGGGAAGACAGCATATCATGTTTAAACTTGAACTGGCGAGGGCCAGTCATGATTATTTGTCAGAGCCAGAGTCAGAAACTTGGGACTGGATAACAGGAGACAAAAAGTGTGCAGAGGTACATGTGTGAGTCAAAGCACAGAGAACAGAGCTGAAGCTATACAAACAGATGAAGTCACCCAGGCATGAGTTGCAGAAGGTGAGCACAGTGCTCAGTCAGCCTCCTGCTGAGAGATGGAGTGGGAGCAGCAATCCAAAGGAGAGGATGAAAGAGAGATGAGAGAGGGAGGGCATGGGCATAAGAGCACAGGAAGGAGAAAGGGCAATGAGGATGGAATGAAATTGAAGTGAAGTGCACTTGGATATATTATTATTACTTATATAAATTACATCCCGTACATTATTCACTACTTATATAGCTTCTTGGTAACAAACACACTATTAAAATCAATACATAAGTATAGTGCCACGGGATCTCTTGATGTGCTACAAAGTTGGACAATGTTTCAGTCCTGCAAAGCTTGCCATCACATGAATTGTGAATATAAGCTGAAGAAATCACCGCCTTTTAACTGTACATGATAACTGCTCAAGTTCTAGAGCATGATTCTTCCACCAGATCTGCACTGCACATTTCCAGGTTTGGGCTATATATATATATATATATCTATATATATATATAGATATATATATATATATATATATAGATATATATAGATATATATAGATATATATATATAGTGGGCTGACAGTAAACTAGGCTTACCTGGTGTCTCAGTAAAAAAGCTGTCATTTTTTACAGTAACTTGCTAGAGTACAAAAGCTCCGCAGAGCTGCATGTTTTCAACATGTGGAAGTGGAGAAGGCATACACAAAAAGTAATGTAAAGTGGTCACCATTAAAGAGCAGTTATACATTTTTTATTTTAAGAAAAGGCAGCTTTTTACTTAAATCTGGTTCTCTTTTTTCAATCAACTGCTGACTTTAGTGACTAATATACATTTTCTGCTTTTTACTTCTATTAGCCCCACAGAACAAATACACGTAAGAGGGAGTGGCTAGATTCTACTCTAACTCATACATAATCAGCAGAATTGTTTACTAATTCCCAGTCAGTAACACCTGTGCAAATCCATTGATGGCAAAGAGGTTATACAGCTGTGTCACTGAGGCATAACGTGAAGACAATGGAATTACTCATATGTAATGAGGGTCTAATGTGGGCTGCAGAACTCTTGGAATCAGCTATGATGCATGAGAAGTAAAGGATCCAATCTGACTCTCAGAGCCGAGGTTGAGTTTGCAGGGCTTAATCATACCAAAACAACCTGTAAATTGAAGACATTGGGCACGGAAATCATTGTGAGACAAACATTACACCCCCAAATATTTTTACATAGCCACTTTTCATAGTAAATTCCTGCTGACATCTTTATAATTTTGCCTTTGTAAGTAATTTATGTTACTGTGATACTCCCTAATCTTAGTATAGGGAATTCCACAAATGTCACAGTAATTTAATTACTCACAAAGGCACTTCTAAGATTTTAATGACATCCATTGTATTTATATGCTATGATCTCAAGTAGGTAGATCTGGAAGGAATAGTTTTATTGTAAGCCAATGCTAACCTCACCTGCAATAAGCAGTGTTCTTGAATCACCTCCGATTTGAAAGGAAATGGATGATTTTATACACCTTTCAGCTAAACTACAGATACAGAGATAAAATGTAGTACTCAGGACATTGTGTGAATTCAGGACACTCCCTGGATTCTGGATCCAATTAAAACATTACAATGAAATATAAATATTGTATTTTCATATGTGACAGATATATTCTCTCTCTAATTGCCTATGCGTATGTCTATACTGCAATGGGGAGGAGAGAGGGGGGAATTGCAGCAAATGCTGACATACCCAAGCTAACTTTAATCTAGCTAGCTCACATACTGCTAGCAGTGAGGTCACAGCAGCATGTGCTTCACCATGGGCTAGCCGCCCAAGCAATTTCCAGGGGTCCCAGCTGGGTTTATGCAGCCCACGCTGAAACGTGTGTTGCAGTGGCTTCAGAGTTATTAGTATGCAAGCTAGCTAGATTAAAGCTAGATCCGGTATGGCTGCACTGTAGACATACCCTATGTTTCTTAAAGGAAAACTATCAATTTTCCCTCAAACTACTGCTCCAAATTTTCAAAAGATAACAAGCATCAGTAAATTCTCTCTCTCACACACAAATCCCCACCCCCACCTACAACAGCAATTAATTTGGCAACATATTTTGAAACGTCACAGATAATCAGCAAAATGGTAACTGTTTTCTGCTAGCTCTTGAATTACATTGTATTCAAGCAAACATCGCAGGAAAACTGCTCGTACAAAAACACGAGATTGTGTGGCATAAATGTCAGTGGCACAAAAAGCATGCCAGACACTTGCTTTATGGCTCTGCTAGGCCACAAGTAATCACTGTTGTGAATACAGCTGAAGAGACTGTATGTCACATACCTAACACTTCCCTGACTTGCGTGCCCAGTAATGCTGCAAGCCCTAATAAATAATGTTAAAATACACAGGATTTGAAAAATTTACTAGATGACTACTGGCCAGAGAGCACTGGAGATTTTACCAAGGTGCTGTGCCTAGACAAGAGGTCTATCTTTTATATGTTTAGCATGTTTGATAAATTGAAGCCCTCATAGCCCCATCTGGCTATTAGGAAAGGAAACGGATTTTCCTCTTTCTCTCCTCTCAACCCCTGCACCTCCTGGATGCTGCAAAGTGGATGGCGGACTCTGTTATTCTACTCTTCCTCCTGCCTCCTGGGAGAGGCAGGGGGAAGGAAGAAGAAAGGAAGAGTTTCTGCTTTTCTACCTTCCCCCAGCTTTTATTTGGGACCTCTTCTCCTATGAATACTCCAGTGCCTGCCTGACTTGGCTACTATTCATAGCTTTCCCAAGCAGCAACAAAATGCTAGTGACATAATTCTTGTCATTTTCATTGCTGCCCAAAGCATTCTAAACAGTGGCAGTGAATAATGTCCTGGATAATCAGACACTGAATGATATGAAGCTAAAATAAGACACTATATGACTAGATGCAGGGCCGGCTCCAGGCACCAGCTTAACAAGGGAGAGGGGCGGCACCTGCGGCAATTCGGGGGCGGCAGGTCCCTCACTCCCTCTAGGAGCGAAGGACCTGCCGCTGAACTGCCGCCGCCGATCGCGGCTTTTTTTTTTTTTTTTGCTTGGGGCAGCAGAAATGCTGGAGCCGGCCCTGACTAGATGAAAAACATCTTGAAGTCAAGCTTCACAGTGGAGCTATTCACTGAACAAGGACTGTGTGTTTCTGAAGTGCAGATATGCAAACCAATGCCACAGCCAGATCTGTGGGCTGACAGTCGATCTAAGCTACGCAATTTGAGTTACATTAGTAGCGTAACTCAAGCCGACGTAGCTTAGATCTACTTACCGCGGGGTCCACACTATGCTATGTCAACGGGAGACATTCTCCCGCCGACATTGCTTCCGCCTCTCGTTGAGGTGGAATGCAGAAATTGATGGGAGAGTGCTCTCTCATCAACTGAGCATGTCTTCACTAGACCCGATTTAGCTCCGTAGTGAGGATAAACCTTTTATGTTGAAATTCGCATGGGAGCCAGGGCAGAATTTTGTGCAAGTTCTGCTGCACCAACAGCATTCAGAGATTCCCCCAAAATGTTTAGCCCTTTTTTACATTTTCTAAAGGGGAGGATCTGATTATATACAGTATTTATCAGTGAGAACGCAAACACCTCCCACACTTAATAGACATAGGTGGCTGTCAAAAGTTATTAGGAGAGCATCACTTCAAATTCAACCACTTTATGTTGATGGTCCTAGTGCTCTGAAATCTGTTACTTCCTCATGGTGTCATTAATACCAGTCTGAACTCTCAGATAATAAGCCAAGAAACACTGTGTGGCTCTCCATAGTCTAAAATTAAAGACAGAACTCCCAGCATTTGTGAAAATTGTCGCTAATTATTGTAGGGCTAGTCCCAGTCTGAGTGTGTTACACCCACTGCTAGTCCCATTCTGAATGTGTTACACCCACATACTGTGGGTATGGTACTAAAACAGTAGGTACTGAGTATTTATATGGCAGCAGCTTTGCATATGGGTAGGCTGGGAAGGATTACATTTTTATCGGTAAGTGTCAGTAAATATCGACTTCATCGCACACACAAACCAACAAAAAGTCAATAATAATTGAAATTTACAGATCAGGCAAAGTAAGAAAAATGCTGCTTGAGAACTGATTAGCGTTTGATTGAAGGATTTTTTACTTTCTCTATTTTGACATGTGATGTTGACAATGTCTGTTTTAATGGTTATAAAGCTTTAACTTTTTAAATCTTAATGTCAACAGTAATTAAATAATTATTGTCTGACCCCCATTCCTACTTCCCCCTAATTTCACACCCCTAATTTCAGGCAAACTGAAAATTTAAATGGATACAAATATAAAAAAAATGTTTAAAAATAAACATCTATGATATCCATTGAGATTATAGAAAAATAAAAGTGGATTTCTCCCAAGTCTACACATGCGACAATCTAACATCAGTATAGGCGGCTATACCAGCATCTTTGTTAGGCCTTTGAACATGCAGAGAATGAAGCAGATATATTCAAGAGACACAGCAGACTGAACTGAGTACTTATGTGGGTAATTAAGTGCTCTGCCTTTCTCTCCTGAGCAACCTAACTCATGGGTCCTTATTAAACACTAGGCACATGGCCATATGAGTTATCCTATAGAACTACAGTTTTATTCAAAGCGGTGAGAACAAACCCCCCAACACATCTGCATGTACACAAAATCTGAGCAAGATGCTATGTACCATTAAAAGGTAAGAGATACCTGTAGCTGGGAACTCAATCGAGTAGAGAGAGAACATTTCTTTGTACTGCCTACAATATTCATACAAGACAAACATATGTACAAATAATAAAAGGACTTTTGTATTATTCAGAGGAATGGTAGTGATACCTATAGTTAAAGTGGCATAGCACTGCTTTAATAACGGGCTGAAATTTTTCCAAGCTTAGTCTTTGAGTTAGGCTGATATATATTTTTATTTTTGAAAGTTTCAGAAAAAAACACCAAACAAAACAAAACAAAAACCCACACTGATCTGCTTAAGAAAAAGACTCTAAAGAAAAACAGGTAATTTTGCCAATGTTAACAAATATTTTCAACCAATTCTTTGAAGGACTCTGGTCCCATCATGGTTTGGAGTAGGAACTTGACATTTGGAATGGGGCTAAATCGGGGGTTCCTAAAATTGGTTCACGGCCTGTTCAGGGTAAGCCCCTGGCGGGCCGCAAGATGCTTTGTTTACCTAAGCGTCCGCAGGTCTGGCCGCTCACAGCTCCCAGTGGCCGCGGTTCGCTGTTCCCGGCCAATGGGAGCTGTGGAAACCAGTGGCCTGGCCCGCGCCGCTTCCCACAGTTCCCATTGGCCGGGAACAGCGAGCCGCAGCCACTAGGAGCCGCGAGCAGCCATACCGGCGGACACTCAGGTAAACAAAGCATCTCGTGGTCCGCCAGGGGCTTACCCTGAACAAGATGTGAACCAAGTTTGGGAACCCCTGGGCCAAATGCTAGTGTCAGTGCTTTTTGCTGCCTCTATGAAAATCCAGTAAGACTGGGGCAAGATATAAATCTCTCAAAATGCATTTGCACAAGCTCAGTAGAGATTTTTAGAGGCTTGCTACTAAAACCCTGCACTGACCATGCTTCCTGGCTCCACCCCCAGTTTGAGTTCAAGACATCACTTTGCCATGGCAGTAGGATCTGCTTCTTTGGCGTAGTGGAAAAAGTAATGGGCTGGGAGACAGAAGGAGATCATGAGCTCCAGTCTTTCACTTATTAGCATTAATAGTTCTGTACACTTCACAGACCATATTATTGAGCAAGATCTCGTTTGGATTAGAAGGCCAACAAATATTAACACCCTCCTCCACATTTCACAGATGAAGTACCTGATAGGTTACAAAAAGTTACTTCAGGCACATCATAGAATCATAGAACTGAAAGGGACCTTGAGAGGTCATCTGGTCCAGTCCCCTGCACTCAAGGCAGGACTAAGTACTATCTAGACCATCCCTGACAGCTGTTTGTCCAACCTGCTCTTAAAAATCCCCAATAATGGAGATTCCACAACCTCCCTAGGCAATTTATTCCAGTGCTTAACCACTCTGACAGTTAGGAAGTTTTTTCTAATGTCCAACCTAAACCGCCTTTGCTGCAATTTAAGCCCATTGCTTCTTGTCCTATCCTCAGAGGTTAAGAAGAACAATTTTTCTCCCTCCACCTTGTAACAACCTACGTTAGACATCTAATCACCACCAACCTTCTTTGTGAAAACCGAGACAAAGACGTCATTAAGCACCTCTGCCATTTCCACATTTTCTGTTATTATTTCCCCCCCCCCCCATTGAGTAACGGGCCTATCCTGTCCTTGGTCTTCCTCTTGCTTCTAATGTATTTGTAGAATATTTTCTATGAATAGAACCTAGGACTCTAATATGGCATAAGTCTCATTCACTTTGCCATACTGCATTTCAGAATGTGGTCAAATCCATATGCTTGGCTGTGCTATGTAACCACTAGAATGTACTCCTTTCCAGAGCCATGAGCAGAATCCAGGACACTTAGGTCAAGTAATAGAAGTCTGTCCTGTGGGCATAACAGGGTTTGAAACCCATATATTTGATAACCCATGTGAAGGAAAATATGGTTCCACGTGAAAGAATTTCATTTTTCAGTTTGCTATTTTAAAACCCTAGACAATTACATACAAACGACTGTTAAAATAAAGTTAAGGCTGCTAAATGAATCACTCAAAAGTTAGGAAATACCAGAGATAGGTTGACTGTGCAACTATAATACAGCCCCTTTGTGAATACACAAGAATATACAGTTTTTATTCACATGATCACATATCATTCTACAGGAACAGGATGCACAGAGATCTGTAAGACTACCAATGATATTATCTTGCCATTAAAGAACTGGACTGAAATCCACGTGAGTTGTGTTCTATTTCTGTTTCTACCACAACTTCCTATGTGATGTTAGGTAAGATTATCATAATGCATATGCACAAGAGAGACAAACTAAGGTTGCATGAACAATCTTAATGATGGCATTTCCTAATTTATGAGTGATTGACTTTACAACCTTGCCATTCTTTTAATTTAGATTTTTTTTGTTTGTAAGTTTATTATCTAAGACAAACAAGTGGTCTACCCCAAGGCTCTGTGCTGGCACTAATGCTTTTCAACCTGTATACAAATGACCTTCCACTTACGCAGTCCCGCAAATTCATGTGTGCAGATGACACTTGCTTAGGTGTCCATGCATGGTCATTCCCAGAACTTGAAGACACCCTAAGTACTGATTTGATTAAGATGGTTGAATACTGTAGTTGGTGCATTTACAATCAAGTGTGACCAAGACTGTTTTGAGTGTGTTCCATCTTTACAGTGCCAGAGCAGACCAAGAGCTGAATATCTTTCTCAATGTACATCACTTGTAACATGAATGCCACTCAGTCTACCTTGGAGTTTCCCTAGATAGATCTCTCACATATCTTAACTGCATGAGGAAAATTGCCGGAGGTCATGTAAAAACCTTCTAAACAAATTGACTGGAACTTCATGGGAAGCAAATGCTCAAACTCTCTGATCATGCTGTTTAGCCCTCTGTTACTTTGCAGCAGAATACTGTGCTCTGATCTGGCTCCATTCATCTCACGTCAAGTTGATTGACACACAGCTATGTTCAAGCATGTGCATCATAACTGGGATGATTCGACCCACACCAGTACTGTGGCACCCTGTGTTAAGCAACATCACTCTTCCACACATCTGTCATGAGGATGCTACAACCAGAAGGGTTGAGAAGATCAGGGCAAACCTGAGCTTACCAGTATACACAGACCTCTTCGACCACCCAAGAGAACACTAGTTGTCGAAGCACCCATTCTGGGCCCACTTGCCCTGATCAGATTTCTCTGTGATGTTGATGTGGCATGAAGAATGGTCTGCAGCTGATGTCAGAAACCAGTCACTTAGAACTGATCCAACCATGCGTTTGCCCTGCTTTTATTTGCCACAGCACTCACAGGCCCTTCTGAACCAATTTTGAAGAGGCCAGTATCAATGTGCAGCCAGACGTCATACCTGGGGCCAATGAGAGGCTCTCGCATGCAGCTGTGACCAAAGACAGAATGTCTCACATCACTGACGGTTGATGGTGGTCTGACGGCTCTGCACTTTGGTGATGAGGCTGCTGCAAATTGGGTTGGCAAGCTCCGCATCCAGTAAGAAGTTATTATGTGTAAGTCAATGATTTACTCAAGTAGAAAACTCAAACAGATATTCATGCTAATAAGACTGCATGTGTTAGTGTCAAATGGTATACTGTTCTTGCTCCATGGAATGCAAGTAATCTGTCTTAAAAATGTACACAATAAACAATAGTTGTAATTAATCAAAAAAGCACATAAATATGTTGGAACAATCTGTTCCAGCTGTAGAGATTTGACAGTACTTGCGGGAGATGAATTTATTATAAAATAGATGTTTCTATTAAGATAGTCAATGGTAATACTAATTGAAAGGTAAACCAATAAACATTTACATGAAATACTACAGAGCAAAGAGAATCCACACACAAGCTGCTTGATCATACTTTGAACAATGTGTTCCTGCATTTGTGAATACATTGCAAAAACTTGTACAATGTGTTTTGTTGTTAGGGCTTGACCAAAGTATTCTGAAGACTATGAGGTGACAACCACCGACTTAATGGATTTTGGATCAGGTCCCTAATGAGTACATGCAGTTGCTTCAAGGTTCTTTAAGTGAAAGGTCTATTGTCTTAGACATGTAGAAATAGATTGCTTAAAACTCAGTCCTTACATTTAGATAGATTTACTGGAAACAAATGAAAAGCATCACACATACACGTATATCAGTAATATTTACAATATAGAAATGTTTAAAAATACTATGAATCATGTTCATTTTACTCCAAATACATCCTGTAACTAGTACATCTTACTGGAGTTTAAATAGTGGTAACAGCAATTAACACTAATATAGCAACATACATTTTTAAAGTGTGGTAACATTAATTTCCATGATATCCCTGCATGATACATATATTGACCATATGCTCTGGCCCTTATAGAGATGTGATAGTATAACCCATGTGCCTAATAGGGAGATATCTCTTTAAGAGACCCATTGTGGGGAGGTAAGAATAAGTTGTGTCTGGGTCATTGTTGCTAGGCAGATTAATCACTCCACATCCAGAAGCTTCTGGAATTGGATGTGGTAGTTATGAGTCTGCTCCAACAGGTTCCCTGTTGGGACTCCATGAGGGCAAGCAGTCAGAGCAGCTGCTTTACAAAGGGCCATGTGTCCTGTGTTGGGAGAAGCTGAGCCCAGGAGCAGAAAGCAGGCTGTTGTCCCTTACTCTGAAGCATTTTGCAGCATAGTGTTAACCCTCTAACGCAGGGGTCGGCAACCTTTCAGAAGTGGTGTGCCGAGTCTTCATTTATTCACTCTGATTTAAGGTTTTGCGTGCCAGTAATACATTTTAACGTTTTTAGAAGGTGTCTTTCTATAAGTCTATAATATATAACTAAACTATTGTTGTATGTAAAGTAAATAAGGTTTTTAAAATGTTTAAGAAGCTTCATTTAAAATTAAATTAAAATGCAGAGCCCCCCGAACCGGTGGCCAGGACCCGGGCAGTGTGAGTGCCACTGAAAATCAGCTCGTGTGCCGCCTTCGGCACAGGTGCCATAGGTTGCCTACCCCTGCTCTAACGGGAGCATGGGCAATGGTAATTATAGCAAGGGGAAATTGGGAGGGAAAAATAACTTCTTCTATTTTAATTGTATGCTTTGAATGTTGTTTGATTTTAGCCAAACTGTTCTAGTTAAATTGTCTCAACTAGTCTGATTCACCAACTTTTCTTTAAATGTAGTAATGGGGAAAGAGTCGTTTATATTTTGCTATTCTCAGTTTTGTATTTTCTTGTAACAGGGTTTTCTTTAAATTTGTACACTTAACTGAGTGATTGGTTACAGGGGTAGGCAACCTATGGCATGCATGCCAAAGGCAGCACGCGTGCTGATTTTCAGTGGCACTCACACTGCCCGGGTCCTGGCCACTGGTCTGGGGGACTCTGCATTTTAATTTAATTTTAAATGAAGCTTCTTAAACATTTTAAAAACCTTATTTACTTTACATACAACAATAGTTTAGTTATATATTATAGACTTATAGAAAGAGACCTTCTAAAAACGTTAAAATGTATTACTGGCACACGAAACCTTAAATTAGAGTGAATAAATGAAGACTTGGCACACCACTTCTGAAAGGTTGCTGACCCCTGGGTTAATCAGTCAGCTGACTGGCTAGCAGTGATTTCAGCAGAGGAAGAGTCTGCATGGATTCCAACTGAAGATTCCTACAAGCAAGTGGAGGGAAGATGTTTTAGACTCAGCAAACTGTATAGATTTGGCGATCAAAGTCTCTTAACTGAGACTTAGGTGAACCAAACCTAAGATTTTGGGAACTCCCAGTTTCTTCTCACTGTATTTCTGTGGGGACTGAACTGTGCAGATTTTAATTTGTTTTCTTTATTTATGTTTATGTATAACTGTGACAATAATGTCTGTGGATTATAAAATATCCATGTTATGATGTAAAAATTAGATTATTTGTTTCTTTATTTTTATAAAGTTATTTAATTAAATTCATTTTAGTTCTTTTTGGGACTTGAATGTGGGGAGGTTGACCCTGTGCAATCCTTGCTGAAAATCCTTAGAGACTGAACTCTGGGTCTCCAGCTACTTTCTATGGGAGTCGGGTTTTTTAGGCACTGGAGAAGGGCAATGAAGTGAATTCTAGCCCACCCAAAGGTTACAATAGATCTGCAGTTTGAGTCTGGGGTTTTGGTTTGGGCCTATTTACAACTAAGGGCCAGGCAATGACTTCAATGAGCCAAGATTTAACTCTAGCTTCTAAAACTTTTGCCCATATTGAGTAGTAACTTCTGTAAGAGTAGTCCTGTTATGATCAACGGGACTTCCTGAGGATCAGTGTACTACTCAGTATGAATAAGAGTATTAGGATCTGGCCCTACATGACATATCCCAGCTCACACAAATGAGTAGAAGAGCAAGGATTAGAAAACAGAAGTTCCTGGCTCCCAGCCCGATGCTCAAGCTCCTAGACCATTCTCTCTGCTCTCTCCCTCTCTTTGTCATAAGCCAAGCACAGCTATGGAATTTCTGTTAGCTCAGTCCTGCTAGGCCAAACCTGCCAACAGTACCATTCTTTATAACATGGTATACAAACAATAGGACAAGTAAATAACCATCTGCTTTTGAATACATTTGCATACTTTAATGCTCTTGCTTTCCCCCCACCCCCCACCCTTTTGCCATTTCTAGAACTGGGATTGTTGCCTATAATATATTTGTATAGCTGAACTGAAAGTCAGCTATATTTTCTGCAAATTAAAACACACCAAGCAAGCAAACAGCACAATAATGTTCTTCTACCCAGATTCCTCCCTTTATTATCTGCAGGACTAGGGTTGCTAACTTTCTAATTTCTGAAAACTGAACCCCCTACCTAGGGTGACCAGATAGCAAGTGTGAAAAATTAGGACAGAGGGTGGGGGTAATAGGCACCTATAAGACAAAGCCCCAAATATCGGGACTGTCCCTATAAAATGGGAACATCTGGTCCTCCTACCCCACCTCTTCGCCCCAAAGCCCCATCCTGTGCCGCCTCTTCCCTCAAGGCCCCATCCCCTGCTCGCTCCCTCCCCACCATCGCTCACTGCTCTCCCCCTCGCCCCCTTCCTTGTTGCTTAATCCGTTCTACCTCCCTCCCCTGAAGCTGGGCTCCCTCTGCTCTAGGGCTGGGATGGAGCCTGCTGTCTGCCTGCCCATGAGAGGCAGGTAGGAGGTGGCCCCAGCTAAGTAGGAGCTGGCGTGGGTTGATGACCTGGTGCCTCCCCTCCCCCCCCCCGTCTGCCTGCAGTACATCTGACTGGACACTGTCAGGTCCCCTTTTCAACCAGACTTTCTGGTCAAAAACTGGATACCTGGCAATCCTATGAGTAACACCTCTGCTGGCACATTTTGGTACTAACTTTAAGTTAAGCAAGCATTTTAAAGTAGCTGAGCCAAGTTCTCTCTCTTAGTGAGACAATATGTCAGCACATCCTCTCTGGAAAGGATAAAATATTTATAATGATTAATATAAACAGCATTACCGATAAAGCATTTCATGAACCCCAGAATGGATTAAAGTTTAAAGTAATATCTAATAGTTTTTTCTACTTTGAGGTCTAGAGGGCTGTATGAAGTGTCTTGTGTCATCTTAAAAATGAATATTTAAATATATTACTATAAAATTTACATTGAGAACTAGCCTGAAGTGGAAGTGAAATGTACCCTAAATTCAAAATATAAATTTTTAAAAAGTCAGAATTTTCAGGAAAATGTAATGCTGGTCTGATCTCAGCAGAAACTGTTGGGGTAACCTCAGATTCATTTTTTACTTTATGTACAAAAGCAGCAATAACCCATATGGGTTAAATGCTAATAATTTTATGCCCACTTGTTCTATGTTGTCTGTACATTCCATTGCTGTTTTCTAACAAATTGTGTGTGTGTGTGTGTGTGTGTGTGTGTGTGTGTGTGTGTGTGTGTGTGTAACAGTTGTGTGTGTAACAGTTGTGTGTGGGGGTTTTTGGTTTCTTTGTTTTTGCTTTTTAGACTTCCATTGGGCATGATTAAGGCTACGTTTTAGTCACGGGTATTTTTAGTAAAAGTCTTGGACAGGTCACAGGCCGTAAACAAAAATTCATGGGCCCGTGACCTGTCCATGATTTTTACTAAAAATACCTGCCGCGACTAAAACTTCGGCAGGGGTCCACAGGTGCTTTGGGGGGGCTGGGTTGGGATCCACTGGGGCTCTGAGGGGGTGGGATGGGGGGCCATGGGTGCTGGGTGGGCCCCCACTGGTAATGGTGGGGGAGGGCTGGCAGGGGTTTCCTACCCGGCTCTGTGTCCTTGCAGCTCCTAGGCGGCGGAGAGGCCAGGGCAGGGGCTCCGCTACTCCCGCAACAAGCACCGGCTGCTGCAGCTCCCATTGCGGGGGGTGGGGCCTGTGGGGGCGCCATGCCAGTGGGAGCCGGGGAGCCCCCCACCCCGAGGTAAATGCACCCCACATCCTCCCATCCTCCTGCCCCTAGTCCTGAGCCACCTCCCACACACCCAAACTGCTGCTGCTGGCCCAGGGGCTGCCCAGCTTGGGCAGCCCATGAGCCAGCACCAGCTGCTGCAGAAGTCACGGAGAGTCATGTGACCTCCATGACAGACTCGTAGCCTTAGGCATGATTGCCACCTTAGAATAGCTGTAAATCAAAGGACATGGGAAGTCTCACCACTGTCACTGTAAGGTCATGAAATTTGTCATTGAAGCTGAGAGCAATACTAGGTCTTTTCAAGTGTAGCAGAATCAACTTGAATGTATGAAAAATATGGGTGTCAATTAATTACAGTTAACTGAACCGATTAACTAAAAAATTAATCACGATTAATCAGAGTTTTAATCGCACTGCTAAACAATAGAAAACCAATTGAAATTTATTAAATATTTTGGATTTTTTCTACATTTTCATATATATTGTATTTTGTGTTGTAATTGAAATCAAAGTGTATATTATTCTTGATTACAAATATTTGCACTGTAAAAGATAAACAAAAGAAATAGTATTTTTCAATTCACCTCATACAAGTACTGTAGTGCAATCTCTGTGTGGTGAAAGTGCAACTTATAAATGTAGATTTTCTTTTTACATAACTGCACTCAAAAACAAAACAACGTAAAACTTCAGAGCCTACAAGTCCACTCAGTCCTACTTCTTGTTCAGCCAATCGCTAAGACAAACAAGTTTGTTTACATTTACAGGAGATAATGCTGCCCTCTTCTTATTTACAATGTCACCAGAAAGTGAGAACAGGCATTTGCATGGCACTTTTGTAGCCAGAATTGCAAGGTATTTACATATCAGATATGCTAAACATTCGTATGCCCCTTTATGCTTCAGCCACCATTCCAAAGCAGATGCTTCCATGCTGATGACACGCGTTAAAAAAATAATGTGTTAATTAAATTTGTGACTGCACTCCTTGGAGGGAGAATTGTATGTCCCCTGCTCTGTTTTACCTGCATTCTGCCATATATTTCACATTATAGCAGTCTCGAATGATGACCCAGCACTTGTTCCTTTTAAGAACACTTTCACTGCAGATTTGACAAAACGCAAAGAAGGTACCGATGTGAGATCTCTAAAGATAGCTATAGCACTCGACCCAAGGTTTAAGAATCTGAAGTGCCTTCCAAAATCTGAGAGGGTCGAGGTGTGGAGCATGCTTTCAAAAGTCTTAAAAGAGCAACAGTCCGATGAGGAAACTACAGAATCTGAACCACCAAAAAAGAAAACCAACCTTCTGCTGGTGGCATCTGACTCAGATAATGAAAATGAACATGCATCCTAGGACTGATTGTTTTGGCTGAGTTATAACAGCTAGGATGTCTCCGGTATACAAGGCCAACTTGTGTACCATGTGACTCTGAAGGGTGGTAAAAGAGAAGAATGTCTAAATGATCTCAGAGATTCTGCCTGTCCATTAGCGAAGGAAGACAGAAGGCAGAGGATTCTGGAAGCATAGGCGCGGGAACTAAGAGTGCGGGGGGTGCTGCAGCACCCCCAGCCCATGCCCAGGGCTCTGCTACTGGCCCCATGCCTGAGGCCACCCAGACGTGCTGGCCACCGCTTCCTGCAGCTCCCATTGGTTGGGAACAGCGAACCGCGGCCACTGGGAGCTGTGGGCGACAGTGGCTGCGGACAGTCAATGTAAACAAACTGTCTCGCGGCCCGCCAGCGGATTACCCTGGCAGGCCGCAGGTTATTATGGTTATGGCTTACTAAATTAAACATATTTCCAGAAATAATGCACAAATGCAAATTCAGAACTTTACACTCCATAGGAGCTTTATTTTCTTAGGTTTATATGATACAATATGAAAAAAAAAACCACCAACCATTTGCAATAACTGTAAATTACAAGAAGTTTTCTGTTTCCATGGGAAGAAATGACACAAGTAGTGAAAGGTGTGCTGGAGATTTTTGTGCCTTATAAACCACAATTGTGTACCCTAGACATTGCTGAAATATTAAAATGCCATAATATGGATAAAAGCGATCTCTTACTATTGTTAGCAATGGCCAAAAAAGCATTTCTGATGGCATGGACAAACCCAGCAGGACCACAAAGAACTGAATGGCTCAACCTGATCAAAGTAAACCTTATAACAGAGCAAGTTTCAGCAAGAACATCACGGAACTTGGACCAGTTTGAAAAGAAATGGGAAACAGTGAATTATTTCAAAATAAATAATAGACTTATCCCTACCATATGGTTTTGTGTCTGTAACAATAATATGCTACCTTACTTAGATTGATAGGTTATTGAAAACAAAAGGAAAGCATTATGTAATATTTACAATGAAAATTTAAAAAAATAAACAAAATCACATTTTATGTATAAAAGGCTTTTCTCTAGCAGTACTTTTCTTTTTTTAAAAAAAACCCACCGCTGTAAAAAAAAACCCTGACCTTTCATACATCTATTGTTTTCATAATTTTATCAAATCAAACAAATACAGTTTTTGTAATGGTAGATAATACATCTTATTCCTCACTGAAGTCTTTTTTTTCATGAGCCCCAGTGTGGGTTTTTTTTATATTAGATGAAAATACAAATAATAAGCTAGAAATAAATCCTAAAGTAGTGAAACCTAGAAAGAGATTTTATTTATAATTTTAAACAGAAGGTAAATGTTAAGAAACCTGTGCCAAAATACACACTTCATAAAGACATTTTATGGAGTGTAACTTTTTAAAAAACATATGTATATACTATTAAGCAGTAATATAACATGGTTAAGTAGTGTATACGGTATGTTTTGGGGTTTTTTCCTTCTATATTTTAACATATTGAAGACCATTTGGTTTCTCAGCTGAAATGGTCCTATTAGCTTTTATATCTTAATCATTTAGAAGAGTAGCTTCGGAAATGTTCAAAGACTGTGTTTAGGAAGCATTTTTTGCCTACAACAGTCATGGAATACTAAGCAGATTTATAGCCTTGTACGTAAGTTATCCTTGCTAATCTTTATTTAAAAGTAAATTTAGGCTGAACCAATGGCTCAGCAGCCTTTAATGTTCTATGCCGTTAGATACACACCACCTGTGATTCTCTGGCTCTATCAGCTAACATTTCTGCTGTCAAATGATACGTTTTTGGGATCTCAATTCAGCTAGTATTTGGAAAGAAATGGGGGAAGGGAAGGAGGCAGACAGCCCAAAAGTTTTCGATAGTCCTCTGAAGAGCAATAACACTTCTTGATACCTAGATGGCTTCTATGCTGAACTCAGCAACAGAAAGAGCAAGAGAACCTGAACTGAGAATACTTAACATGGATTTTGTACAGAAATGACTCTCTTGTTGACAGTGGTACATAATGCATGTACTAATGGGTATATTTTCAAAACAACCAGGGAACTACCCTGCTAAAAGTGTAAAACTCTTTGAAAATGTATGGATAGCTAATACTTAAACGCTTTTTCTGTATTGTTTTTCATCACAATTCCTCTGCACAGGAAGAGTAAATATGAACCAAATTCTATCTACCTGGCGCCAAATGTGCATAACTGGCAAATATGTTTTTTTTATATACCAACAGGAGTGGTATATAAATTATAGCATAATCTGCCTATTAGGTCACCACAGATCCGTGTATATATAAGATTAGAGGCAGAGTTTCAAAAATCCACATTTCTATAAAAATGGTCATTATTATACCAGAAGGAAGTTAATGCCCACTATATTCTAGGTGCTTTCTAAATATTTGTTTCTCTGTCATATGTATACTGGTTCCTTCATTGGGCCAAATTCAAAACAGCAGCATAACAACAGAGATATATTTGATCCATTTTGTCTTCTGCATACAGGTCCATCATCATATTTCACCACATTTAAAATGTGGTCTACTTTGAAAAGTATCTTTTTTAAAAAGGCACCATCTTATTCAATGGACTCACTCCCTGTACACATTCAGTCAGATTTCCTGACTTTAATGTCAAAAGTTTTGGGGGGGTTCCCTGTTTTGTTTTATTATTTTAAACTTAATATTTGTGTTTGTTTTACTGCTTGTTAGCATCGCAAAGGTAACACACCTAAGGGTATGTCTTTACTGCAGAGTTAGTGGGGGCTCTTATAGAGGTGGTTGCCCCTATTCCCGCTTCCATCCCCACACAAAACTCTCCCATTGGAGTTAAATGATGCCTTCTATCTAAACTAGCTGGCTGCTAGCTAGCATGCTAAAAGCCCAGGTGCTGCTTTCATTTGGACTGGTAACCCCCACTTTGCAGTGTGAACACAGGCCAAATCACTCAGTGCTGACAGTCTTCCAATGATTTCTCACAATTTCACAGTGCCCCCAGGACAGACAAGTTCCCTCACAATTCACTGGGAAAGAATCAGAGTGGCTCAGCTTATTGCAGCACAAAGAAATTCAGGATACACCTCCAGAAGTCCTACAGGCTCACATGAATGAGTGAAGCACCAGTGGCTGCTCACACCTGGCTCAGACGTCCCCAAGTGAACACTGAAGTGAAGATATACCCTAATGTTGTGTCTACATTATGAACTCGGGACCTGATATAAATAGCAGTGTAGCCACAGTTGCACAGGCAGTGGAGGCATGGCTGAGCCATGTCCAGTACATACATACAGGTTTCAGGCGGGTTTGTACACGGCATGACTTAGCCGTACCTCTGCTGCTGCTGCCGGTGCTACCATGGTTACACTGCTATTTATACTCACGCTAGCTCATCAAGCTATCAGGAGTATGTGGGAATCACACCTCTAGCTCAGAGTATAGACATAACCTAAGGGAGTAAGAGTTGCCAATTCTATTCCTTCATGTACAGCAACAAAAAAATATTTACCTAAATTCCAAACAGTTACCTCTTTTCAAATCCATTGAAAGCAATGGAAATTCACAGGTTTCATTGAGGGCATAACTGTAAGACAACGGGGTTGCACAGGTGTAAAGGAGATCTAATTTAGCCTGCAGTACCTTTATGTTGGTGATGTTGAACAAGATGGGGAAAAAAAGAGTGTTCTCAGATCCCAAACTGAGTTTGCAGGGCTGGTAGTTAGTATAGAGCGTAACATCTTTTCATTTCTAAACGAAGCATTTGATATGAAAATCATTGAGACATTAACCAGGAAGCTCACAGTGCCATTTTTACAAAGTCACCTTTCAGAGCGCAACTATGCTTAAAAAAAAGCCCTCCACAATTGATCATTTATCTTCGTTTTAAATAAACTCCTGCTCAAATACAGGAAGAGGAATATTCTCCTCACACTTAGGCAAAATCATGAGAAAACAGATGCCCTTTCCACTGTGGGTCAACAATCTTGGTCTCTGGCAAGCCAGTGAAGCAATGCAATTCTGATACCAAAGGCTCTTCCCACAATAACATCCTGTCTCCAGCTGCTAGATGTTCAAATCTCAGGTCTGCTAGCACCTCCAACTGATTCAACAGTTGTGATTGTGCATAGGGAAATAAAGGCCATCTCTAAAGTAGCCAGGGCACAAACCATTTAGGCCTTTACAAATCAACCCCCACACTTTGAATTGCACTTGAAAACAAATCAAAGGTCAGTATAGAGTCTGGAGAACAGATCTAATATGTTCTCTGCGACTGACACTACCTGAAACAAACATTCAGTTAATGTTAATAATATTATCAGTCACATCCATGATTGATGTGAAGAGCAGGCTCCCATTAGCTATTCCCTTCAAAAATGTGTTGATTGATTTATTCTGGACAAATACAAGATATTTCCGGTATCACAAATACTATAGAACAAATATCCTGAAATCTCGGTACAGGATCCTACATAAAATACCTTTATAGTTTTTAACACTAGAAACTTGGTCTCTGCATCACACTCATTTATGTCTTTGATCATGTAATATATACATATTCAGACATCCATTGCTATAAAAGCCAAACCTTTGTCCTGTCAACTAGCATTTGATGGACCTCACATAAGCTGAGCCAGAAGTGATATATACCACTGAGGGAAGGGAAGTCTTGAACTCAGAACCAGAGTCCCATTTGACTCACTCACAAACCACTGACCTATAAATAAATGAGATACTATGTACAAAATGTGAACAATTGGGTTTGACATACCGTATGTTATCACATGCCAGAGGTGTCTGCATGGGGGAGAAAGAATGACATGAAAAGGAAATTGTGTGTGACAATTTTCCCTTCATGCCAGGCAAGTGACAGGATGCCATCAGTCTTTTTGCACTGTATCTGAACTATTGGCATTACATCTTGCACTGAATGCTTTGAAACAGCTGTGACTATGGCTCCAATCCTGCAAGCACTTGAGCACATGCAAAACTTCACTCATTCAAGCAGTCCAAAATCATTGGAACAACTTATATGAGTAAAGTTACACACAAGCTTATGAGTTTGCAGGTTGGATCACAGCCTATTTTGCTGTCTGTTGTGATGCTTTGTATTGCTGTGTTCAGTTATTCATTCGCAATGGATGTCATAAGGCTTGGATCAGCTGCTAGAGTTTCAGTGTGTGTTGCTGTGTAGTCACAGACATGTATTACACTTACAGTACCAGTTACTTTCCATTTCACTCCATATCTATGCAGAGTCAGGGGCACAGATTCTTCCAGGAAGGATAAGCATTACTTAGGAGGCAGTTGTGGTAGAAAATCACTATGGCACTAGCAATGTTCATGTTTGTTCATAAAATGCACATTTCTAAATTAAACCATGCCTTTCTTTTTGCAGAACATGCACTCTCCACCTGCAGACCATGGTAACCACAATGCAGATGGAAAAATAAAAGCAAATATTGTGCTGAGCATATTTTATTTTCCTTCCTCCCCCTACCTGGGAGGAAGGAGACGCAGTCCTCTTCCTTTCCTGAGGAAGAGCAGTTTTCTTGATGAGAGATGGGTTCCCTTTATTCTAAGTTCCTGCAGTTTTCTTTCACTCCTCCTCTTGCCACTCTGAGGGGTTTGCTCTATACTCAGCTTGAGACAATTCCAGGATCCCACAAAAGTGCAGCCTTCCAGATACAAATCTACCCATCATTTAGTTTTTTGCTTTTTAACCAATTCAGTGATTGTTTTTTCCCCTCAGATCCTTTCATTTAGTTTATTTCTTTTGATATTGTTCTGGGTATTGCTGATTGCACTGTGTGCTTACTGCAGTTTTCTTTCATTAAGCACACGTTTAATGAACATTTTCAAATTAACAGAATAAATGTAGTGACATAGCTGAACTACTTGCAACCATTTGCCCTCAATTTACACTGTCACCAAATAGACACTGTGTCACCATTAGCAATACCATGATTGTTGTTCTTTGCTCTTCATCAGCAAAAATATCATTCACCTGACCCCCTGCCTTATTAAATACGCCGTCTTCTTGTCCAAACATACTAACTACATTGCAAAGGATGAGCTGTCTATGTACTAACTTAGGAAGTCATTTGGTAAAATTAACATTTAGAAGCAGGCACCACTGGTTATTTCACACATTATTAACTTATATTACAATTCAAATAAGCTTACAGCTGGCAAAAAGAAGTCTCTTCTGTAAAGTGATCTCAAACATAATAGGCTTAATCAGAGATAAATTAAATTAGGCAGTCATGCATACTACAGCATATTAGCACTGAGTAGTTATTAAATACGTTTTCTGTTATCAGTTGTGTGAGCAATACTATAGGCAAACAAACTACACCAGAGACCAGTAAATAAAGTTTATGTTTGGGAAGCTACATGCTTCACATTTCCCATTCTTTTATCAAAATGTTACATCATCTTTACTACTAATACTGGCACAAAGTTAAGACCCAGTAAATGCTTCAACTTCACTCCCAGGCAATTAGCCAAAAGCACAGCAAAAAGATCTAATGACTACCTAGACAGCAGATGTTCAATGTGGTTTTGTGTTTCTGAAGGGAACCTTTTTAATGGCAATTTTCAAAATAATGAATGAATGAGTCATTACCGGTATACTATTGACAAAGTGTAGGCAAGCAACATTTTTATTTGTTATGAAATTAAGCTATATATTTAGGGCTTTTCAAAGTGTATATTTTCTCCTAGACATCTCAGTACAACAGTTTGTAAAATGTCTTTTAGTTATGTGTAAATACAGAAAAACAAATCACAGTTTTCTTTGATTTTATAAGCCTTACTACTAATGCTGTGATATGACCCAAGCAGTATTATCTTCATGTTCACCTAAGAACTCTTATGTGAAATAGAATGAGACATGAAATCATTCACACCCGTTTTACAAGAATCGTTTCCTTTGTGATTCTGGCTCCATACCTTGTTCTTTCATCATTATTTCAGAAAGCTATCAGTACTGTATTCAGTAACTTACTGAGCATGACCCAAAAGTCTTTGGAACACACCTGACATTCTGTTATACTCTGAACATTTAAAATTCAATATAAGGTGACAAGAACATTAAGCTGCCCATCGAGCAAAATGTGAAACTAATCAGTATCTGTTCTGAGCCACAGGTACAATAATTGGAAAATTAAAGTGCCTGTGAACTGATAGGCTAGCTGCATCAAAGTGCAACACCTTGAAATGATTAATGAAGACAAATGTATGCAACTATTTCTATTGACAAGCATTTCAGACAATTGCAGACTAAAAGAATAACATTATAGTTCCTATTTATTCTCCTGTAAAGCTCACACTTTCCAGGATTGCCTATTAGGAAATTTATAAATACACACCAGTTAAAAACAATTTAATTGCGGGCTTGTCTTGCTTGATGGAATATAAAAAATTGGTGCCTTTCTACATCAGCTGCTAAACACAGGCTGTACCAAATATAGGGTGTGACAGTTAGGATCAACGTTAGGTCCCTCTCCTGAAAATGTGAAGGTGACCTGTAAAAGTAAAGTAACCTTACTAATGTGTGGGGAAGGTCCAGCAGGCTATTGAAGAAATCCATTCAATACAATATTACTTCAAAATGTATTTTTCTTCTTTAATTGTCATATTATGTCCATCACCGAGGTGGCCAATTCACTCTCGCTCTGATGTAATGTCCTCATATGCACCACCCTGAGGCCAGGTCTACGCTACAGACCTATAACTATGGGCTTGTCTCCACTTACCGGGGGGCTGATGCGCGGCAATCGATCCACCAGGGGTCGATTTAGCGGGGCTAGTGAAGACCCGCTAAATCGACCATCGATCGCTCTCCCATCGACTCCGGTAGTCCACCAGAACAAGAAGCGTAAAGTAAGTCGATGGGAGACTTTCTCTCGTTGACCCAGCACAGTGTAGACACCGCAATAAGTCGACCTAAGGTATGTTGACTCCAGCTATGTTATTCATGTAGCTGGAGTTGCGTAACATAGGTCGACTTAGCCCTGTAGTGTAGACCTGCCCTATGTCACTCAGGGGTGTGAAACATCCCAGAGCAACGTAGTTACACTGACCTAACCTCCTGTGTAGACAGTGCTATGTCGATGGGAGAGCATCTCCTGTCGATGTAGCTATTGCCTCTTGGCGAGGTGGATTAACTATGCCAGTGGTAGGCAACCTGCAGCTATCATTGGACAGGAACGGCGAACCACGGCCACTGGGAGCGAGGGGTCGTGCCCGTGGACGGTCAACGTCAGCAAAACGTCTTGCGGCCTGCAATCAGATTACCCCGATGGGCCGCATGAGGCCCGCGGACCGCAGGTTGCCCACCACTACGCTGAACTATGCTGATGGGAGAAGCTCTCCAGTCCGCATAGTAGTGTTTTCACTAAAGCACTACAGCAGCGCAGCTGCACCACTGTAGCACTGTATGTGAAGACAAGCCCTGAGATACTGCAGCTACCATAAACCTTGCTAGAGCAAGGAGTCAGCTCTTAGATGGCTTTTCAGTGCTTTTACAAATTATTTCATATCCTTTAGAACAGTGTTTCCCAAACTTGGGACGCCGCTTGTGTAGGGAAAGCCCCTGGTGGGCCAGACCAGTTTGTTTACCTGCTGCGTCCGCAGGTCTGGCCGATCACAGCTCCCACTGGCTGTGGTTCGCTGCTCCAGGCCAATGGGAGCTGCTGGAAGCGGCACAGGCTGAGGGACGTACTGGCCGCCACTTCCATTGGCCTGGAGCAACGAACCGCAGCCAGTGGAAGCTGCGATTGGCCAGACCTGCGGACGCAGCAGGTAAACAAACCAGCCTGGCCCGCCAGGGGCTTTCCCTACACAAGCAGCATCCCAAGTTTGGGAAACACTGCTTTAGGACATACGAATAATTTTTAAAGTACTAGAAAAGCACCAAACTACGTATATTTTTAAAAACAGAACATGCTGTACCTGACTAATTAGTGCTCTGGCTCCCTGCTCCAATAGGTTTTTATGATATCTTTTATGTCAAAGCATAGCACATTCTGGAGGTCACATTGACATGGAAGTTAGCCATATGGGGAATGGTTATCTGTGGGGCTTGAAAAAACTAAAATATAATTCCACCAGAAAATCCCTATATTAAGAGAATGTAAAGGCTGCATGGTAAGTGCTCATAAACCAGGAAATGTGACTAACCATTTTGACTTTATCATGCATAAATGTATGCAACTTTAATACACATAGAAATGTGCCCATCCATGCAGTTCCCTGCCCTCCATCATTCTGCATCGCCCTTTTCAGATTGAGCATGCCTAATCTGTTTCAGGCAAGACCTCCCCAGGCAAGACTTTGAAGAGAGGCAATAAGAGTAGTTTGCAACACATATGCAGATCTCCATATTTAACTTGTTTATTTCTTTTTCCATTAACGCTAGTGTTTTTGATGAAAATGCACTTATAATGCAGTTGTCTGAATGTAGGCTGTTATCACATATTACAGTGCCTATTCTTTTCAGTTTGAGTCACAGGCCTCATCTATAATGTTACACTCTGAAAAAATAGGATAATTAAAAATGATTCATACATTTTAAAATCAGATTAAAACATAGAACATGACAGTAAAATGCCTCTGTGTAGATACAGATCCATTTGCTACTTGTGTTTAGTCACAATGGGAAAGAGAAGAAAGACGGTCTTGTGCCTAAAGCAGAGGAGTAGGAGCATCAGGAGATCTGGTTGTAATCCCCAGCTCCGTCACAGACTTTGTGAGACACCTTGGGCAAGCCACTTCATAAGTGTCCACTAATTCTGCAAACCTCAGTATATGGGGGCTGAGGAGGCAGCGAGCAACGTGAGACACCAAGGGCTGGATGTTCACATTTCCTCAGCACCCAAGTAAGTGGGAGCTGTGGGTGCTCGCTCAGTGTCATGAATCTGTCCTCAGCAGAGCACCCCTTTCGGGAGCTATGTGGGAAGCACAAGTGTGCAGGTCCAATTACCCCCACCCCTGCAGGAGCTGCAGGGCATCTCAGTCTAGCAGGGCTGTTGCTTGACCCTTCAGACGAGGCCTTCAGGCTGTTTCTTTCCCTCTCAGGGTCCCCAATGAAACAAACCAAACAGTCCTAAGTCAGCAAACAAACAAGGTTAAGTAAAAGCATGAAGGAAAAGAAAGAAAACCTGCAGGTGGCTTCAGGCCTGGTATGGGCCTCTCTTACTTCAGAGGGCCTTGGAACTATCACAATCACCCCAGAGTTCTCTGGGTGGGTCTCCGGTATAAGTCTCTTTCCCCTTCTTAACCCAGAGGATTGGTGTTCTCCTTTCTGTGAGGGCAAAGGCTCTGTTGGCTGTCAGACCTCTCTGAGAGCTGGGATGCTCAACAGCCTGTTTCCTTCCCATCTGAATAGAGATCCCACTGTTTAACACCTCCTCCAATCTGGCATTATTTGCAGGTGCAGACAGGCGAGGTCGCGCTGGACCAAAGCAGCTCCTTAACTCCTTCCATGCTGATGCGGGGTATGTACACCCTGTCACACTCAGCACCTCTGAAAATCAGGCCTTCGGTGTCTCAAGTGGGATTCCCATAAAATTGAGGCACCCATAATTAGTGAACATCAGTGTTCCCTCTGGGGATCCTCCGATTCCATCCTCTCCCCCAGACTTGTCCCACTCCTCCCTTTCCCTGGCTTTTGTGGGAGATTTTTTTTTTTTATAAATGTGGGACTCCACTCGTTCCTTTAGTGGCTATTGGTGCTGGTGGTCCTGGGGAGGTGGGAGAGGCCTCCCCCCTTTCCCCAGTTGCTCCTGCTCTCTCCCATCCTGTGGGGAGGCAGAAAGGGGCTCCAAGCCTCTCTTTTCTCCAGCCACTCCAATTGATAATCACCCTGAGTGGTGGGAAAGGGCTCTGAGCTTTCCCCTTCCTGCTCCAGCAATCTTAGCTCTTTGGGGTGGAGGGGGCTCAAGGGAACCCATTGTTTAGCTGTTGCATGTGGTGTATCAGCTCTTGCTATGGTGGGGAGGAAGTTTCTGTGGGACTACCCCTTTCCCTGATGTGGAAAATGAAAGCAGCGATCGTGATAGTGATGAGTGACCGAAAAATCTCTCTCTCAACACACACATATACAAACACACACACACGCACACAGACTCACGTGCAGGATGGAGAGAGGAAAATAGAAGGCTGAAGAGAGAGAGAATTAGTGGTGGACAGAAGGTAATGATGAATATGGGATATGGAAAGAATGAGCAGGAAGACTTCTGCAAAGGGAGGTCCGGGAAAGAGGGAATGAGTGAATGAAGGGGATGATGAAACAAGAAAGGGGACAGAGTAAAAATGGGGAGGAAGGGAGGGAATGGCAGTGGAAGAGCTTTGTTCATAGGCTGTTAACTTGAGCTCCATCAGTCAATTGTTCCACTCACAGAAAAATGAAGGAAGAAAGACTGATGGACATTTTGTAAAGCATTGGCCTTAATCGCTCTCTGTGCCTGAGTTTCCTCATCCTTAAATTGTAATAGTTCTACTTACCAGTCTGGGAGAGAAATGGTGAGGCTTAGTATATATAAGGTGCTCTATAAGTAAAAAAATATTATTACATGAGGCTGAAACTAAGTTATTTCTTTTAAAACTCTATTTTAGGGGGAAAAAATACAATTGCTTTAATTCATGATCATGCCAGAATTATTCTCCACTAGATTTAGGACACCTGAAAAATAACTCTCCGCCCCCCCTCCCTCCCCCAAAATAAAAAATAATAATAAAAAAAACCTGTCCCTCCACCAGTGGCACACTGTTTAATATACAGTACTGTGTGTGTCAAAATCCCTGCTGTGTGAATGGAAAAAATGATCCCGCAAAATAGTGATCCTCAAAACCTTATTCTATCACTTTCAATACCAGCAATCAACAGAGTGAATGAAAAATATAATGGATTTCAAAGCTCTTGACAACCCTGTTGACAGACTTCCCTTTTTATCTTCCCTTTCCCTATCCCCTCTGATACTCTCTCCATCCTTATTTTTAAGACCAGAGCATCATATCCCTGCCTTTCTATAGCAGACTCCTCTCCCTTATCGATATTGTAATCCAAACAACCAGATTTCGATTATCCAATTGACTCATCTCCTCTCCCTTCATCCATCCTCACTCAAACATGCTTTTCTCCAGGTCTGCTCTCTGAATGTAACTCCCCCATTATCCACAAGTGTATAATTGATTTCACCTTGCACATCTTCTCTGTTTCCTTTCTTAGCAAAATCTTAGGGGGGGGGGGAATCTTTACTTCTCTTTCCTCATTTTTTTCTTTACTCTAGGGTGGCATTTGTTATCATCGACCATGATTTTTTTTCCCTCCGTCACCTGAAGTAGTCTTCAGAACCTTGCACTCCTCATTTCCTTTCTACAGATCCAGCCATTCCTGTTTTATGACTGACACTCGTCTGCTTCTAGACCTAGGCAGTATAGTATACCCCTGGATACCCATGGGTAGAGATGGGAAGCATTCTGTGAATTTTGATATAAACAATGCAGGAAAAAAATACTTTATAGACAACAGGCATGGACAGTTTATCAGAACTACAATATAAGCTTTCTGTAACCATAGATAAAAAGGAAAGCAGTTTGATGCACATTGGCTATAATGTACATTCAGAATGTTTGTATCACATTTTCACTACCCAAAAAAACAACCAACCCAACCAAAAACAAAAACAAAACAAAAAACAATTAACCAATATGGTTTTAGTGGGGTTTGAAAGAGCATGAATTTAGAATTAAAAGACTTGTTATACAAATGAGTGAGCTGCTAAATGAATGCACTGATTATGGATACACTTGAAAGGTTAAGGGCTTATCTACACGAGGAAGTTAGTGCACACTAAGCTAGGGTGTGAATTTGAAGTGCACTAGCTACTCCACGCTAACTCTTACTGTGCACTAAAAGTGCCCTCGGGTGGTTTAGCATAGTACACTTCCAAAGTGCATTAAGCTAATGTGCACAAAGGCACCCCTTAGTGAGCAATAAGGGTGCGCGTACACAGCAAAGAAATACCAGCGGCTGGCCCAGGCCAGCCAACTCAGGCTCGTGGGGCTCAGGCTGCAGGGCTGTTTAATTGCTGCGTAGACTTCTGGGCTCAAGCTCTGGGACCCTCCCACCCCAGGGTCCTAGAGTAGAGTTGCCAGTTTTGGTTGGACGTATTCCTGGAGGTTTCATCATACGACATAATCTTTAATTAAAGATTAATCTTTAATTCCTGGAGGGTTGGCAACCCTATCCTAGAGCCTGGGCTCCAGCCTGTGCCCAGAAATCTAGGCAGCAATGAAACAGCCCCGCAGCTGAGCCCCCTGAGCCCAAGTCGGCTGGCAGAGGCCAGCTGTGGGTTTTTCTTTGCTGTGCAGACATACCCAAAGAGTGTCCACACGGGGAATTAGTGCAGAGGAGTTGCTAGTGCACACCAGCTATTGCAGGCTTTTTTCCTAAATAGTACGATTGTGCTCAACAACACTGATGTAATCAAAGCTGGATTTTCATCATAAATCTTGTTATTCAGTGGTTTAGATTTGGCCTTAAACATTCACTACAAACTAACGCTTGGCACAGAAGACTTCAGCCTGGGAATACTTTCTTGTCACAAACAAATTAAATCTGGGCCATTTGTATGTGGCTAGGCGTGCAAAAGACATTTTTAATGCTTCTTAGTGATCTTATAATAGAAAATGGCTTTGACTTAAAAAATTATGAAACTTGGCAAGTGGTAAGTCCATAGAACTGCATACTACAATCACTTTTGGAATTCTGAAGGGGAAAAACAAACATGAATTTGACTTAGCAACTTTATCCCTTTTAAAATACACTTTAATTTCACAAAAGTAAATACAGTCCTTCCTATATCCATGAGACTTTCAAAGTTTTCCAAATTCTCCAATAGAGGTTTAGAACGGAATTTTACACATGGTTTAGCATACTGTATTGATGTGTTCCTGACACACACAGATGAATGGAAGCAATGGTGTCTAAGACTGGTGATCCTGAAAACCTCATACCGCGGTTTCTGCACTCCTAACAGTCAAATCAAGTTACAACCCATGTATAATGGGTTTAAAGAAAAGTTATACTGTGGAATGTCTTCATGTGGTTTCATATTTATTGTCTTTCAATGACTTCATATACAACGTGCTCAGTTTACAAATAAAAAGATTTTTTTCCTCCTAACTTCCAGCTCTGCAAACTCAAACGTGGATCCGAAAATGAGATGGATTTTCCCCCTCCTTGCGCTTTATCAGCAGCAACAAATCAGGCCATCGTTTACACATCTACTATCCCACTGTCTTCAAGTCTACCCTCAGTGACATCTGTACAGCCCATTGCCTTCAGTGCGTTTGCCCAGATGTAACTGCTTGAAATATAGTAAACTGCTGGTGGTGCACAAGAAGAACATAAAAATATAAGAACGGCCAAACTGGGTGAGACCAAAGGTCCATCTAGCCCAGTATCCTGTCTTCTGACCATGGCCAATGCCAGGTGCCCCAAAGGAAATGAACAGAACAGGTAATCATCAAGTGATCCATCCCCTGTCGCCCATTCCCAGTTTCTGGCAAACAGAGGCAAACAAACAGAGGATGTGGTCATTTGGCTTTAAATCACAAGCTAATATGAAGATAAATGGAAACCTTTAAGTTTTTATTTTAAAGTTATGTTTCTCTTCTCCAATAACACATTCCTGTCACATATGGGACATGCATTGCTTCATTCTTGGTTATTTTATTTTTAAAAAATAAAGAAACAGGGCTTAGCCTTTGTGATTTGTTAAGGAGAGATGGAGTACACACAAGGTAATCAGACGGCAGAACAGTCCCTTTCTTCGTAATGAATTTCCAAGTCCTATGCCATTAAAATTATAGTACCTTCCATAGCAGGAACTCCTGTTATTATTTATTCCTTTTATTGTTCACACTACTTAGCATGACTCCTAAAAGGTTTGATAGCACAAGGGCAAAGTAGGCTGGATTGAAAGGGTTGGTGAAAAGTCAGCAACTTCTGCTTGGACTAGTATGGTAACTATCTTCACTGCTTCAAGGAGATAAGGGACCCCAAAAATATAAGTTATAAGTTGTTTAAGGTGATGAACAGCCCTTGCCTGGATTCTGGGTCCTATTTTCACACCTCTAACTGCAGCGAAAAGAAAGCGTATGTGGTACGATAATGGCCTGAAGCAGTGGAGCACCTTGCAAAACAAGCTCCCTTTAATTTTAAAGCTGTCAATCAATATCCAAACTCAGCATGGCCACCTGAGGTATGTCTACACTGCAATTAGACACCTGCGGCTGGTCCGTGCCAGCTGACTCAGGCTCACGAGGCTCAAGCTAAGGGGCTGTTTAATTGCAGTGCGGACATTCGGGCTTGGGCTGCAGCCTGAACTCTGGAAACCCCCCACCTCACAGGGTTCTAGAGGCCAGGCTCCAGCTTGAGGCCAAACATCTACACTGCAATTAAATGGCCCCTTAGCCAAGCCCCATGAGCCCGAGTCAGCTGGAACGGGCCAGCAGCAGGTTTTTAATTGCAGCGTAGACATCACCCTGGGCTTTAAATTCCACAATGTAAACCAAAACTATCTTTTGTTGGCTCAACCAAAAAGTATAGCCAGAGTTAGGCTCCTGACGCGGCAGGCTTTTGGGTTAAAACAGGGGAGATCCTTCTTTCCCTGTTCATCAAGAATCATCTCCTCGAGGAGGCAACCAGCTCTTTTTATGTTGCTTGCTGGGCCCTTATTGGCCCTTGCTGGGCCCTTCTGTCTGCTCATGGCCTTTCCAGCTGCTAGTGGACCAATTCTTGTTGATTTCATCAACAGCTGGTCCTTAGTGGCCTCTCTAGGCAGCTCCTGGAGGACTTGACTCACTGCTCTTTCCCTCCCAAAGGACACTCCCTTCAGGTGTGGTGCATCAAAGCACTGGGGCCTCAGGTGGGGGTGGGGGTGTCAAACACTTGGTACACCCCCTCATAGGTATAAGTAGAGGTAGTGACACCTGTAGTTAAGGGTACATAACACTTCCCATGATAGTATTATTTTCTGTTGCATTTCCCGTGGGATCAGAGAAAGGCTATTTGCTGTCCAGATGAAAGTCCACTCAATTTTGGCTGCATCATAATCCTCTGAAAATTACTGTTTGCATAGGATTGTTAGATTCAAGCAGCAAATGTTTCATATGTTACATCTGCTGCAAGCATGAGCTATACAGCTCCATCCCAACCACACCAAGCATCCTCCATCTCCACATTATCCAGCCCAGGGCTGAGCAGGACTTTTGCTACAATTGCTCCTTCTAGCTGATGTGGTGCTTAGCACCTGATCTAAGAGCATGGAGACTGTCTGTTCTGTGCTTTCAGTGACCCCAGTGTGGGTGCCCAGGCAGCATGCAGGAAAAAAAGGAGGAAGCATCCTCACTTTAGAGGCGAGCGGGGGAGAACAGAAGGAGCAGGGTGAATAGGGGATGAAGGAGACAGGCTGGGGAGGGACATGCTAGGGGACAGGGGAAGAAGGCAGTAGGTTGCAGGAGAGAGAGGCAGAAGGGTCTGTAACTACTAGAGAACACTCCCCTCCAGAATCTGGAACTGAACCCAGGATTCCTGAGTGATAACATTCCTCTGTTGCTAGCAAACATCTGTGAAACTCTCTGGCAAAATGTGTATCTTATCTAGTGCCTGGCCAACACAGAGGACCAACCGCCTACTACTATCGCTAGTTATTCCATTAATTCAAATGGTAGAGGTCTGTGCTCTGGATCGGTGTGTCAGAGCTACTATTAACCTGTGTGTGGGTCCAATATGATTCCACATGGCGGAATTTTTTTTCTTTTAGTCAGTTTTTTAAACCTAGGAAATTACATCTTAAAAAACTACATTAAAAGAACATGAAGGTTGCAATAATTACGAAATGACGGAATTAAGGTAACCTTCATTAGACCCTCTTGTGCATATGTATTATGATACAGTCATTAATTACATAATCCCAAGATATTTCCCCCTCCCCACAAGACAACTGTTTCATTCAGTGCACAGGATGGATTGTGCTTGCTGAATGGATCTGAGTTATGCTGTTAAAGAGGCTGTTGTCAGTCTCAATGAGGCAGAGGATTGCAGGAAGAGAAGGAATGGGCTGGTGGTTAAGGCTGTTGAATTCCACCCTGGAGAACTAGATTCTATCGCTGCCTCTTACACAGAGTTTCTTTGAGATGCTAGGCAAAAACCATAAAACAAATTTTGTACAGGTGACCACTGCATGTTCCTCCTTTTCTAGGTGTCCAACTGAACAATCACAGCTGCAACTGAAGTCAATGGGAGCTGTGCTTTGATCATACAAAGTGACACAAAAATACTAAGTACTCTGAAAAATTAGATACTAGAAGTCTCAAGTTGGACATCCAAAATTAGTAGTTACTTTTGACAATTTTGGCCTTAAGCTCTTGGTGTCTCAATTTCCATTCTGCAAAGTGGGAATAATATTTCCTTTGTTCCACCCTTTGTCTGCCTTGTCTATTTAGATGGTTAGTTCTTTAGGGCAGGGACTGTCTATTACTATGTGTTTGTATGGTGCCTAGCATCATATGTCATGATCTCAATTGGGGCTTCTAGGCACTACTGTAATAAATAACAATAAAACACTAGGTTTAGTATTTCTAAAGTCAAAAGTCCCAATAACTCAACTAATTAAATGGGATTACACTGGGGTACATTTGTCACAGTATATTTAGCATTTTTAAACTCTTTTAACATTTCCTATTCCTTTTTTTTTGTTGCCCTTATCTTAGACAGATCTAGAACATTGGACATGCGCAGATAAGGCCTCCAAGACTACATATTTAGACAGATACACAGATAAGAATGCATTGTTACAGTGATTTAGCAGTGGTGAGGTGTTTAGTTACACTGAGGTGCTCCTAAAGTGCTTTAGCACCACTGAGGCATCTTTAAAGCATTTATAGTTTTTTCCTTTTCTTTATTAAAAAAAAGAAAAAAGAAGAAACCCAATATTAATTCAATGTTAAGGACAAAAAGTCAAGCACAGAATCCTCAGGAAATTCCAAAGTAATAGTTCTTAATACTCAGCTGCATTGAACACACGTACTATTTTCTGTTTCTCTTTTTTTCTTAATAAATGTAAATGTTAATGTTTTACTGTTTATTTTATCTATGCCATAAAATATACAGGATGTGCAAACTAAGCGAATTAATGTAGTGAAGGCCTTGACTTTTACAATTTCCTGAGTCCTGAGGACTTGATTTCTCACCCACAACACACTCTCATATGTAAGAACACTCATGTAATCTTGAGGTGCTTTTAAATTTCAACTGTAAAAAAAAAAAAAAAAGCCCAGGACACTCTATTTTGACTCCTAAATGGCAATTAAGTTATCCAGAAAAACAGCTCAGTTGGATTGTTTAATGTCCTGAAGTAAAATGAAAAAAATTATCTTTCTTTCTTTTTTTCAGATTTAACTATTGTAATGCAGAACACCATTCTACTGAGGTCTTGGGGACACAAACTTTCATAAAATCCAGAGAATGCCAATTTATCCTTTCTGAAAGGGAAGCTGTCTATCTCTCTTCTTTATTCAGTTGTTGGCCTCTCTGCTAGCAGGCAGGTCACTTTGCGCCAAACATATAAAACAGTTTTTCTTGGAAGCACTAATTCACTCTTACTTTTTACTGAGCTTTAAAATTTGACATATAAAATACTGAACACTGGAAAAATGAAAGGAAACTTTACTTTGATTTCTACATAACCATACCTGCCTGGGTTTCCTGCCTCTCACCCTGCACGAACCCTGCAAATAGCTATCACAGAGGATAGTTAGAAAAATGTGTCTGACTCATCCACAGAATGGGTACCTGGGCAACTGATGGGGATTTTATTTTGGTATCATTTTCTAGTTCCCCTGGTAGTGAAAGCCATTGCCCAGACTAGGAATTAAAGATGTCTAACGAATTGGAGCTAGTCTACAAGTTTTTGTAAAATATGTTGCATTCAGTGACACCACACAATCACTATGCTCTTGACTGAACTCACACAGGAAAATGATAAAAGACAAAAATACCCTATCACCTGTGGGTGAATGCTTTTCACAAAGAGATCACTGTATATCTGATTTATCAGTCCTCATCCTCAAAAACCCTACACAACACTTTCAAAAGACGAGCCTGGGAGCTTAAATTCATAACTCTGCTAGACACTAAGGGTATGTTTACACAGCAAAGAAAAACCCGCAACTGGCTTGTGCCAGCCGACTCAGGCTTGCAGAGCTGTTTCATTGCTGTGTAAACTTCCAAGCTCAGGCTGGAGACTGAGCTCTGGGACCCACATGGTTCCTGGAAGCGGCCAGCATGTCTAGCTCCTAGGTGCAGAGGCAGCCAGGGGCTCTACACACTGCCCCCGCCCTGAATGCCAGCTCTGCAGCTCCCATTGGGCATGGTTCCCGACCAATGGGAGCTGTGGGGGTGGCGCCTGCAGGTGGGGGCAGCACACAGAGCCGCCTGGCCATGCCTCTGCCTAGGAGCCGGAGGGACCTGTCGCCGCTTCCGGGAGCCGCCTGAGGTAAGCGCAGCACGGAGCCTGCACTCCTCACCCCCTCCCGCACCTCAACCCCCCTGCCGCAGCCTGGAGCCCCCTCCCATGCTCTGAATCCCTCATTTCTGGCCCCACCCTGGAGCCCACACCACCAGCTGGAGCCTTCACCTCCTCCCTCACCTCAGCTCCCTGCCTCAGCCCAGTGAAAATGAGCGAGTGAGCTAGGGTAGGGTTGAGCAAGCGATGGAGGGAGGGGGGAATGGAGTGAGCGGGGGTGGGCTTGAAAAGGGATAGGGAGGCAAGGGTGTTTGGCTTTCTGCAATCAGAAAGTTGGCAACCTTACGCTGGGTCCCTCCCACCCCACAGGAGCCTAGAGCCAGGGCTTCATCCCAAGCCAAGAAGTCTACACAAGAATGAAACAGACCCACAGCTCAAGTTGACTGGCAGAGGCCAGCCATAGGTTTTTCTTTGCTGTGTGGACATACCCTGAAGAGAGACACTAGATTTATGGCTTATTACAACAATCTGTAAGCTACTAACTTCCTCTTTTTGTCCTGTGCCTGCAGAGGTTTTAACAGACCACTCCCACCTTGAATGGTTCCTTACAATATGTGCTAACTACTTATGCTAAAACAATGTGTTCCACCTTGTATTTAGCTGTGACGCTGGGAGTATGTTTCCCGGAGGAGCTCTGTGTGGCTCGAAAGTGTCTCTCTCTCACCAAGAGACGGTGGTCCAATGAAACAAATTACCTCACCCACCTTGTCAGTGCAATGTCTTGTATTTTACGAATGACTTTCAATGCCTTGCTCCCTGTTCAGCAGAGCAAGATGAATGGGATGCTGTGCAGCACCAATGCTCCACCACCACAACAAAGCTTTCTTCAGTTTGTTATAATTACTTTTCTTTTGATATAAATATTAGATCCTTCATTGATGTTGAACCTGCTTTTACGTCTCTATGACACATGGATGCGTTTGAAATAGTATTTTATAAAATAAGTGTTTGATATATTGGCATATTTATTTTAAAATGTTGTTACAACTTGTGGATGTTGAAGTTCTAATCCAACCACTGTCAATGTCTTATCTAGAAATGAGTCAACAAGACTATGTAAGAACTTTAGTAATAAAAGATGAAATGCTTCATAAATCTTAAAAGTGCTCCTCCTCTGGAAGCAAAATAAATCGTACTGAGTATCATAAGGCCTCATTGTGCTAATTTATGACTATGAAAACACAGTTTCATCTACATAAAAGACATCCACAAGAGGGAAGGGTGGATCTTCCGTCATCCTTGGAGACTGCTACAAATGGAGGAAGTGGGAATTGCATTTAAGATCTGATTATATGGTCTAGATTTCTACACTTCATTGGCTGAAAATAGTTGAATGAAATAAAATGTGAAAGCAGACAAGTTTATGTATTTTTTCCCAATTCTAATAGTATGCCTATCAGTAGGCACATGAACAATGACATTGCTACACGCACATACAAGTGAAATATTTCTCTGACCCTTGAAGGTGGAGTACAGTGTTGTTTTTTATTTATCTGGGGAAAGGACCCACGTGCACTTAGCTACACTAATACTCATTTACATGCTCTGCCACTGCTTCACTGCTGCTCTGCTTTTGAGCTAAAATTCTTTGGGCTAAAGGGGGTTTCCAAAAACACATGGAAATGACTATAACTAGAAACCATCCCATTTTTCATGTGGTTTGCTAATGAATCTCTAATCAGTGAACTGCAACAGTGAAGGAAGTAAAAAGTTCCTACAATAGCAACTGAAAAAAGGTGAAGACGGGATTTAAAAAGTCAGAAATTCCGGTTCCACAGCAGAACTAACAGTAAGCAACGTGTATGTTGTGCTATTGTTTGATGAGTTTATTCATAGCAATAAAAAAATAAATAATAAATTATACTAAATACCTCCTTCACTTTGTGTGACTCTTCCAGATTATTTTCTTGTAACAGAGATGGGGAAACACCAAAAGCATTTTCCTCACTTTTCCATCTAACGAAGATGAAGCCACACAGCTCACACTACATTACTTGCCTGAGATGTCAAGTTCCATCCCCCTCTCCTTTGTCTCCCACCATCCTCTCAACTAGTCAATGGCAATGAGAAAACAAAAATTTCATAAATGATGCTTAACTTTATGATTACTTCCAATGCATTGTTCACCCAGGTTTTCAAATGTATTCATTGTATGAGTGCCATGTCCTCTAGTAACGTTATTGACTTCTGTCATACACATGCATATGTACACATATTGAAGAGTAGTTTTATACAGAAAAAAGCTCTGAAAATGCAGCTCCACATTATTATTATTCGTATTACAGTGGTGCCTAGTGGCCTGAGCTGAGATCAGGATACCATTGTGCAAGGTGCTGTACAAACCATGTAGATTCAGTCCTTGCACCAAATAACATACAGTTTAGATGAAGTAAAAATAGAGGAGAAAGGAAGTAGTAATTCACTATTTAGAGATGGGAAACTGAGGCACAGAAAGTTTAAGTGACTTTCCCAAGGTCACACAGAAACTCTATAGCAAAGCTGGGAACTGAACCCAAAGCTAGAATCGCAGTCCAGTGCCTTACCCACTAGATCATCCTTCCTCCCTCAGATCAGAGTTATTGGGACTCCAGCTTTCAGGATCAACCTGCTCAAGTTTGCAAGTCAAAATATGGCTTTTCTAATTACCAGCTGTGAAAACTCAACCTGCACTCTGCAATTCAACCTGTGTTCTTTCCTCTCATACAACACCACCAGTAACAAAGATGTTGTAGGCTAAATTATGTCCTGGGTTCTAGCTGTGTGATTCTGTTGTCTTCAGATTTTGCCCTCAGCTAAACCTGCACAATCTCATTGCCTTCTAGTCTCTCTTCTGCTACAGCTACAGTACAAGGCAAGTGTGAGATCCCCCTGCTCGTGTACACATGCTCATGCTAGATCTCATTGAGCTAGCATGAGCATAAATAGCAGTGTAGCCATGGTAGCACAGGTAGCCGCAGCAGAGGCACGGCTTAGCCACCGGTTACAGGCGGATTTGTACTAAGCACAGCTAAGCCATGGCTCTGGTGCTGCTACCTGTGCTACCGCAGCTATACCACTATTTATACTCGCACTAGCTCTCCTCAAGCTAGTGCAAGTATGCACACACAAGCAGGGGAATCACATTCATAGCTCAAAATACAGACACAGCCTCTGTTATATCTGTGCAACTCAAATGCCTCGGCACACACCACTGAAGTAGAATTTGGCTTTGTAAATGGAACTTGGATAACAATTTTATCGACATGTGAGAAGGAACAGAATCCACACTCTTAGCTGTATTGGTTCTACAGCGATATCAGAAATAAAAGGCAGGAAAAAAAACCCTTATTTTTGTCAGTAGCATTAGAAGATAGGCCTCTGAATACACACAAGGATTAGATCCATTGAGTAAGATGGTGCCACTTTTCAGAGCAGAACTGCACTTTAAGTGACGCTTAGCAACATGAATCCTACATTCTGCAGCTTTTATTAGTTTTGACACTTCGCACATTTACTTTGCTTTCTAAGTATAAAACACATTAGAGTACAGCGTTATTCATACTCTGAACACCAATGGGTTCAGATATGTGGCATCAGGCAACAGACTCTTTATCATGGTTGTGTCATTGCATTCAGAGAGAACCCAGGTCTCACCATTGCTATCTAAACACAATGTTTTCCCACCATACAGCTGATGTCAGTCATTATGATTTGGACCTGCCTCTCAGTGCTATCGATTTTCTTGCAGGATGGTCAGAAATTGGTGGCTATAAAAAGGCTACAGGACTGAGGATCAACCTACCGAGACCAGCAGGGACCACAGCTTGGGAGGTGCTGAGCACCCACAACTCCCACTGACGTCAAAAGAAGTTGTGGGTATTAAGAACCTTTCAGGATCAAACCCTCACATTCTATTTCTTTGAACTCAGAAATTTTGGCCAGTAGCAAAGGCATAACTCTGCCAGTACTGGTCCTGGTCCTAGAAATGTCCTCGAAGGGCATGCTCAGAACAACGTAGAATTGAGCCATTAATAAGTAATAAACCAAACACTGAGCAATTGGTCTTTATTTATGACCTGTGCAGAGGCTGAGTGAAGAATAACACTAAATTCTCCTCTCACACTGGTTTTTACAGTAGTCTCAGTCCATTTACTATATATTTACACTGATATAAGAGACAGCAGAATTTACTCTCCTTGTGCAGTAACAGTGGTTCTTCGAAATGTGTGTCCCTATGGGAGCTCCACTGGAGGTGTGTCTGCGTCCTTGTGCTGCTGATAGGAGAACTTCAGTAGCAGTGTCTGTTAGTCTCGCACATGCGCTGTCTCTCCTTGTGCTGCACCACAAGGGTAGTCAGCGTGCACGGGCTAACCCTCCTCAGTCTTCTCTACCACAGAGTCATTGACAAGAACTCCAAAGCAGAGAGCAGGAGGGTGGATTGTGGACAGAATCCTAGCCGGGGCCACAGTACAGGGACAGGGGAATTGGCAGGAAGGGGCTGGGGGTGGAGCGTGAGCAAGGCCATGCCTGGCTGTTTGGGGAGGCACAGCCTCCCCCAGCCTATGATATCCACCGCCCATGAGAAGCAGGGTGGATCTGTCATGCAGAAGTCTCTGGTCTGGTGGAACTCTGCTGGTACTCAGCATCCCAGTGGTGGTGGCGGTCTGCACTGGTCTCTCCGGTGCCGGGCAGGCTGCCACCACTGGCAGTACCAAGGTCAACTCGTCTACCAAGAGCACCTTCCTAGGGTGTTTGCCCTTATCTCTTGGTACCAAAGATTCAGTGCCCATGCCCAAAGGGGCCGTGAGCCTGTCAGTGGTACCGGATACCGATGGTCACCCTGAGGCACAGGTGCTGAACTGGTCTCGGTGCCAAGGATACCGAGCGAGATGGCGATCGCTTGCAGCTACCTCTAGGCTCAGTGAAGGGGCTTCCCGCTCTCTTTTTAGACTTGTGACAGGAATCCCCAGCCAGCTTCTTTGACCACTGCCCTTAGAAGTTGAAGGCTGTGGGGAAGACTCACGTCTGCCGGGAGGTTGAGGTCGGATATCTGCCTCCGTGAAGATAATTTTTTGGCGGTGCAGGATCTTGGCCGGAGCTGCTGGAAGAGGGTATATTTTTGTTGGATGTGGCCCTCGCCGACGCAGTGGATGCACCTTGGACCAGGATTGCCTCGTTGCAGGTGCAGAACTTCTTGAAACCTGGGGAGCCGGGCATCCCCTGCTGAGGGGAAGGGTCCCCGGTGGAGAGAAAAGGCGGGAAGAAAACGAAGGTTTGTGGGTTTTTTTTTTTTTTTTAAAGACCGGAAAAAAGAGTTAACAACTAAAACTAGAACTAGAACTGGGGAAACTATCTAAGTGTTAATGCAAACAGGAAAACAATTAGTCTTAATAGACTGCTAATGGCTCCATCTCTAGCCAGGGAGGGTTGAAAGGAACTGAGGAGGATTAGCCTGCACCTGCTGACTAGCCTTGTGGCACAGCATGAGGAGAGACAGCGCATGTGCGGGCCTAATGGACCTTGCTACCGAAGTTCTCTGATCAGCAGCGCACGGGTGCAGACACACCTACAGTGGAGCACCCATAGGGACACTACTTGAAGGAGAAACCATCCCTAGAAGCACAACAGAAAGGAACCAGAGAGAAGACTGACTTTTGTTCAGTGGTCAATCTACATGTCTGATGGAAGGAGGTCGAAGTCACCATGGATCTAAACAGCAAAACCAGAGTCCTCTTTCTGAGACTGAAATCAAAAATATTTTCATTTTCATTACTTATCGTATAATAGAGGGTTTGGGTTCCGTTAATAAGCTGACTTTCATTATTACAAGCTATATTCATTAGAAAGCTTAAAGCATATCAGTCATAAAAACATGTGTTAATACAGTTCTCTAATGATAATTGATAAACTGGAGAATTAACTACTTTTGTCAGAACCAACCCATGAAATCAGATTTTTACATACTATTTAACCCTAAACAGAGAATTCATGGGAAATTAGAATTCTGCTGTAGTAATATTTACTGGAAAGGTATGTAGGAAAAAATCCATACACATGGCTCAGGAAAGTACAGTTCCCCACTGGGTCCTGTTCTATTCGACTTGAATCCAAATGAACACTGTAGACTTTAATGGTACTTGGCAACCCGCAGACACATCATTTTTTAAACTTAGCTCACATTTGAATTACAGAGCTGTGACTCAAGTTTCCAATGTGACCTTCTCAGGGTTTCATTTGGGAATAAAAAGGTTTTTGTTACCATATAGAGAAAATATACACCCTCTTTGTTACATTTTACAGAACAAGAGAGATTGTTGATGGTGAAGTGCTACAATATTATTGTTGCTTTGTTTCTGCAGAATTAGAGAAAATAATGGGTATTTATGTGAGCTTTGTGTCCTTCAGATGAAATAAGTCTGCCACTTAGCTACATTAAGGGCTAAATGCTAATATTTTGTACTATACTTACAAATGCATATTTATTCCCCCTTGTCTGAGGATTACACAACTCAAGGGGTATGTTTTCTGCATAACACAGAAATATATGTTAAGCAGAGTGGAACTATTTGTGTGCCCAATCCTGTGAAGTGCTCGGCACCTCCCAAGAGTCTTGTTAATGAGAGCTGTGGGCATTCACCACCTTCAAGGATTGAATCTTTAGTGACCAAGCAAAATTTCAGCACTTTGGAATGTGGTCTCTAGATTTTTTGCGTATTTCAGTTACAAGACATTAGGAGAAAATCTGTCCTGTAAAATGCAATATCTACCTCTGTCACATAGCAAATAACCTATTGGAGGCAGAGGATGTCCTTGCACCTTATTTCCTTTCTCCTCTGGTAAACTGGACAGACTGGCACTTAAACTGCATAGCTTTGCCATGCGCATATATAAGTTCAAAAATACACATCAACAAGTAATTGCAAAATACACTAAAAAATACTAGATAGGAGGAGAGGGCCAGAGACAGCTCTGCATCTTTCATCTAGTGCACCCAAAGCCAAAGAGTAAATTAACATGTACAATATATAATTGCTTTAAATATTTTCTTGACGCAGCCACTATTTAAAAACAAAGCATAATTATACATCATGTAGTCAATACTATAGACTAGTGTTGGTAATAATTTGGGTAGGAAGATTGCTATTGTTAGATATAGATCAGTTTATGTAATCAGAGCTGGCCACGGTAACTTTAATTTTCACATAGGCATTTGGTACTGTGTTTCCAAAATGGAACATAGGTAAAAAAATCAATAGTTTTTTCTTGAGCTATCCGCCTTCTCTTTTTGTCATAATCTGTATGTTTCTGGATCCCATATCTCTAGGTGGTCCACAACCCAAGATGAGTGCAATAATCCAAACTCCAAATTAAAGACATCTCAATAGATTCTTCCCTCCATTTATACTGGCTGAAAGGATCAAAATTGGATGCAACTGGGCTTGGGAATATGAAAGCGAGATCTGCTAGTTCAACAGCATTCATTCTCCCCACTCTCTAGTAACCTTCAAAACTGCTCTGTGTGCATACCACAGAGTTGGCGCTCTCTGGGACAGGAGGCAATGTGATGGAGTTTGGGCTGGGTAGCAGCCACTCACTATGGCATGTTTCCTGGGGACTTTGGGGAATTCCAATCAGAAATTCATAAAGGAGTTGAAAATGCCCCTCTCAAAGAGGGCCTTCATGCCATTAGATAGGGAACAGTGTGGAAGAGATGGCAATCCTAGCAATGGAACTAGTGATCTGCGGGGTTTGTACACTGCTCCCCCATCCCATTCAACAATGCTACGAAGCCATCCTTTCTGGAGTAAATTTCCCATGCTGGGCGTTTCCCCATGCTGTGGGGCCAGGGTTATATAATGTACCAAGAGAGATGCTCACTACATGACATTCATTTAAACCACGGGGAATTCTGAAGAATAAATACTACCCTATAGTATGTGTTCAAAATGATGCAGAAATTAAGTACAGTTGACGCTGCTTAATAGGGATGCTCTGAAATACAGTTTTGTCCCATTTAAGGGATCTCGTTTAAATGACATGTATTCTAATGTTACTTAAGGTTATTACACCATCTCTGCAATCATTTCCTTCAGCTGAATCATGGTAATGGTTTATGTACCTTTTTTAATGCATAAACATGATTAACTTGCAATATACTGATCTGAAATATTAGAACACCGAAATGAACATAAAAAATCCAGTACATACTAGACTTTTCCTAGTTGTCATTGAGTGAGACAGGCAGACAATAAGAGCCACAAGCAAATGATGACCCTTTCCCATAATACTAAACACCTCTTATTAAATTTGACATGGTAATTCAGCCAAGAAATGTCCCAACAAAATGGTCTGATCAGTTGTGATCATCCCTTTGGAGCAACATAGTAATCGTACAAGTTAAGAGAAAATAACTGTTTCCTTGAAGATTGCCCCAGTAAAGTGGCTGTCTGTCCTGATTATTTATGTCCCACTTATATGACTTATGCTGCATCTGATTTTAGTTGACTATAGTTAGATTAAATTTAGATCTAATGTGAGGTACATTCTGTACCATCTCCAGCTGAGAGGTCTGAGCAGCACTATTAGAAATATATCATTTTTTCCCAAAGATGCTGTGCTAAGGCAAACTTCTGATGTTCTAATTCAACTGAAATTTCTCTGCATCACACAGAGGTTGACAAAATGAATTCTGGTTCATACATCAAATGGGAAAGAAATTGCATAATTTCCCTTTCTCTTCCCAACTGAATATTTTCCAAGCACAGTGCTAATATGAGTTAAACTAATCCTATTCTGGACCAGAGTAGAGGACTTGTGTTTGAAGAATGGGCGGTATGAAATCCAGTATTCTGCTCCAAACCATTAAAGAAAAAAAGCAAGCTCTTGCAGCAGAGAGTTTGGAAAGGCTTAATTAAGAAAGGAGAGGAAAATGAGACCATATTACAGTGGGAAAGGTCTTGGGAAGAAAATATTGTCTCTGACAGAGTCTGGAAAAACGTAATTTTAAGCTCTATGTGTGGATTTGTTTAGTGTTGGTATCATTAAAGGGTTTGTGACGTGGCTGTTATGGCTAAAAACTGACCTATGTTGATAGTGGTGCCACTTGTAAGGTCTATGAGATACATTATCTGTTTCTCTAGGAAATTTATATATCCCTTCCATCTCTGAGTGCCTAGAAATTTTTCCATTTCCTTGCCATGATGGGAGCATTTTACCTGTTTTTCAGTACACCATAATCACACAAATACAAATAAATTGTTCCCTAGCACAATGCATGGTTTTGCTACTTCTAAATGTAGCAAGGATCTTTTTGTCTTTTTAATAAAAAAATAAAAGTATATATGGCTGCAGCTCTTGCAGTTGGACTGTTCAGATATGACCCAATATCAAGATAGATAAATATTTAGGTTCAATGTGGTTGCCGATGACATCAACAGGCATGACAAAGCATCCCTGAGATTACAAAAAAATGGGATGGAAATAAAAGTTGCAAAATCTAAAAACAGGCAACATAGTTTAGGGTGTTTTGTATCTTCAGAATAACAAGTTCACAGTCTGTACTGTGCCAATTCACTGATTCTTTCTCTCTCCTCTTTCTAGTGCTTTGGGAGGTATCAGACCAGTGGTCTGTATCACTCCATGTCTATTTCAGTGGGAAACCTATCACCAGCAGCAACTGTTAGCAAGTTTAATAACCTCCTTCCAGACTTGGCCTCTAAAACTCCAGATGAACCCAACCAAGAGCACTGAGATTTTATCACAGGAGAAAGCACAGTGACTGTAATACCAGTTGTGCTTTTATCGAGTATTTGCTCAAAGGCATAGCAAGTGCCTGAAGACTAATGGTACAAAGTACCAGAAATTCTGTTAATGGACACTAAAGTGCAGTACATTACGAACCGCTATACTTAAGTCTTGATATGACAAATTGCTAAAGACAGTAAACAAATTCCACTCCATGCTAAAGTTATACACAATGGGTATACTGCTAAGAGTATTCCTCACTGTTTGGTAGTGAAGAAAGAGGGGAGAAGAGGTGAAAGGAATCTGTCTCCCAACTTGGCCGTGCGCAGGAGGCGGGCATAATCCAAATGGGGAGTTCAAGCACTAGCTATTGAAAAGGATTAGAATAAGTGTGTGGGGCCATAGCCCAACCATTCCCTTTGCACCTGCCACAAGAGCTGATGGAGCAGCCGGTGATAAATAGCAGGTGGAGGAGCACCCACTGAAAGGATGGCAGAGTTTCCATTGCAGCACACACACTCTGAATTCATCCCAGAGGCTCTTGCTGCAGCATGCACCATCTGCCACAGGCTTTGGCTTAAAAGTCAGTCAGGCCCTAAACTATTGTAGGCTGACACACTGTTCTGCACCATCTCTTATTCTGTGAACTAAAACTCGGACTTATTCCAGCCCAACAACAACATTGTTAAAAAAACACACACAAACAAAAGCAGTTAATTCTGTGGCTCAAAGTTAATAAAACTGAATAGTTATAAATATGTAACTAGTGGATAGAAATACGGCAATTTAGATTGGAATACAGTGCATAGCTCAGGTGCTCACCAAAATCTCCCCATAAATTTTACAAGCAGTCTAACAAGAAGGATTTATTTTATTAGTAGTTTCTTCCAGAACAATTGCAGAAAAGTTCAGGCCTGTGAAATACATGGGTATTAGAAAAAGTAATATTTCTTTTATCTAATAAAAAAATCACAGATTTATTAGGGTTTTTTTGTGTTTTCTTTATTTTCTGAACATCTCTGCCATTTTAAGTATTTCCATGAGCAGGTAACTGAAATATTTTTGATTCTAGAAACATTGGATTCTAATTTCAATCTGTGTATACATTTTTTTGAATAAAGTTAAAAGGGGAGACTTCATGGGGTAGGACATACGTGTTCTTGTTATGTTTATTAGGCCTCTTAGGAAACAACATGAAAGTATTCAAACTGTCTGGAATCGCAGTGGTGAAAGCGTGAATGAATGGAGTCACTGATGACTGGATAAAGGAGTGTGGGAAATGAGTAGAATTAACTTGTACTCGATGTTGAAGAAAGAAAAGTGGGTAGAATAGTAGCCTGTTAGGGAACTTGATTTCCTAGAAACTAGAAATGTTTGGAAGGTGGGAAGGAGCTCTGATATCACTGCTCTATATAAAAGCAACTATCACATTTTATTTTTCATTCTTCGCTGTGGTTTCTCATTTAAACTGTAATAGATGTGAAGCTGCTGATCAAAACTGCAAAAAGGGCCAGTAATGTTTATTACATAACAGTTTATGTATTTATCTGACATGCCTAAGTTGAAGCAACTAGTTGGAAATTTCTGGTTGAATAGTCTAAAGTAATGAAAACAATTTCCTAAAATAAAATGTAAACATGGTCAAGACTTCTTAAGCAGAACACAGATAAAATTAGTTTCCAGCTCAAAAGGTGCAGAAAATTGATTTCCTCTGATTCAAGATAAAATGTACCAGTGAATGAAACTTTGTCCATTGAAATAGAAGAGCACAATGTTGATTAAATTGATAATCCTGTAAGTGAAACAGGTTTTATGTCATCATCATCATCATCATCATCACCACCACCACCAAAAGGTAGCTGAGATAATTTAAATCACTCTTTGAGGCCTCTCAGGAGCAATTAAATGGTAGGTTCATTCAGGGGCAGCATCTCTTTGTCTTCTCCATCCTCTCAAAGGGCAAAGATCAATCAACGACTATGCCGAATCTCCAACTTCTATGACAAACTAAAAGTTACAGCAAGTTCAAGTCTTGGCCTTTCTTTTCTGCTAACAACTTCTCCTGCAATGAAAATGAGCAATTTAAAGACATGATTGAAGGTCAATGGAGGAAAAGTTAAAGGAAGAACTATAAGACATTAATGCAAGATGGTTGGTTGCACATGAGAAATGACCCAGTAATGGTCACAAGCATACATACAGGGAAAAATGCATTCCTACTTAATATTATTGATTCTGTGTCTGAAAAGAAAACAAGAGACTACTGGCTGTGATCTTTGTGCCACTGCAGAGATGCAAAGCAACCTAAATCCAGTGGATCCAGCTCCCAGATCTCCCCTGAACTGGGGTGGGGGGTCCTTGGGTAGCATAGAGCTATTGTAGCAGCTCCTATGCCAACCTCCTTCCCAGCTGCCAGTGCAATGGGAATGGGAGGGTGACTGGGGCTCCACAGTGACCCTTCAATTCTCAGCTTCTGTAAAGCCTCAGGGGGACCAAAGTATCTCTCAGACTGCTCTAATCTGAGCTGGGAAACCACACCAGCACAGAATGGCCCCCCGGTCAGGGAAGTGCAAATTGCACCCTGGTGCAACACAGAGCTGAGTGTTCCTTGCCTGGGTCTGAGAATCTGGCCCATCACATCCAAGCTCCTGAAGATGTCTGCCAAGAACGAAAACTATGACCTGGAGGTCTTTTCCATTTGCTGGCCAACAAAAATAAAACGGGTCCATCTAATTAATAAAGTATTGGAATTGCACAAGGACAAACATGATTCACATAAGCTATGGAGCCCTTCCATCACATAGCCAATGTGACTGATCATAAAAACAAAGATCAAAGTCTGAGCCCAGAACAAGAAAAATGGGGTGGAAATGAATATAACCCAGGAGTTCCTTTCATCTATTCCAGAATTTAAAACTGTGGACTCAGATTTCTAACCTAAATTTATATTTGCCAAAGAAGTAATATCACATTCCACTGCATCAACACGGTGGGAAATTGTGGATGTGAAATCAAAGAAGACTTCTGAATTCATAATTTCGTCAGTTTTAAAAATATATACATTGTTACCCAATCAACCCCACCTATCAATTGAATGTTATTTTAACCCATTCAGAATGGTTGGTCAACACTTTTGGTAGATGATGGAAAAGGAAATGTCAGTAAAAATGTATTTGTAATTAATGGCAGACACAAAAGTGTGGTAGGCCTAGCTAGTTAGCAGACAGGGACTTGCTTATTGTATCCTTATGCTTTTCTTACAGAATTGCAAGCTTTGCATTCTAGACAGTGTGTGCGCTTTTTTGGTATGAGGAATAAATATTCTTATGAAGTGAGTTGCTTAAAATTGGTAGCTTTTCTTTTCTTTTTATAAAGACTTTTGGGGAAAGGTGGAAAAGTTTCACTATTTTGGGTCCCCTCCAAAAAAGTGTTTTTTGGAGAGGGTTAAGGAAATATTACAACCCTGGAAAAGCATTCAGTGATTACTCAATTTTTAAATACTTTTATATTAATCTATTGTTGCAAACTGCTTGTTTAGAGCTTTCAATAAAATGTCATCATTTGGCATCAAGGATAGTCTGTGATCAAAAACATTTGGTCCCAACATTCTGCAAACTTCACAATTTTTAACAGAGTCAAAAACACTGCATATGTTAATTGGGTGTCACATGATGATCATTATCATCCTCAGCTGTTTTTCTTTAAATACAGGACACAGTTTAAATGAGAAGCTCTGAGACTACCACTGTTTGGCTTTGATTCTTTATTGGAGTAGTTATTTATAATCAGATTAATTGTGGACAGATTTACATAAAGCAGTAAATGATGATTGCCCTGACAACAACACACTTGGCTTCAAATGGCTACTTCCTGCAAAATGGAATATCCAGTTTTCTTTCACCTCTTCCCTCTCCACTTAGATTTCTAGCCTTATTGAGTCATAATGAATGAGCATTTTACTGAATCATGTGTCTATTACTTCAGCTACATGTAAACCAAACTCTGTTCTGGAAGCAATAACACATACCAAAATCCATTATGTGAACAGACAAAAAAGTAACGTCAACGCTTCAGTTTTTGGATCCAAAGAACTTCAAGGAGAAACAAGAAATTTTTCAATAAAAAAAAGTACATGAACAGCTCGGGAATGGAGGTTGTTCATAACTCTGAAATATTTGTAACTCTGAACAAAACGTTATGATTGTTCTTTCAAAAGTTTACAACTGAACATTGACTTAATACAGCTTTGAAACTTTACTATGCAGAAGAAAAATGCTGCTTTTAAACATCTTACTTTAAATGAAACAAGCACAGAAACAGTTTCCTTACCTTGTCAAATCTTTTGTTTAAACTTTCCCTTTATTTCTGTAGTTTACATTTAACACAGTATTGTACGGTGTTACAGTACTGTACTTTACAGTATTTGCTTTTTTTGTGGGGGTCTCTGCTGCCTGATTGTGTACCTCTGGTTCCAGATGTGGTTGAGTATTGGGTCATTTCTCTCTCATACCATCCTTCATAAGTTGCTTATTGTGACACAGAGGCCCATTGGTGCAAGTTGGCGAAGGGTTCACTAATCTGTGTGTGTTCTTCAGAATTCTTGTGCAGCTTTGAAGAAAACTTGCAGGAAAATGGCTTGGTTGGTATGGAAATACGAGACCACCTTTGGCAGGAAGGCTGGATGGGGGAACCTTGTCCTTGAAGAACACTGTGTAGGGTGGTGCTGAGGTAAGGGCCTGATTGCAAAGACCCTTCTGGCTGAGGTAATCACTATCAGGAAAGTGACCTTCTAGACGAGAAAAAAGCAGAGGGCACGATGCCAGCAGCTCAAAGGGAGGGCTCATGAGTTTTGATAGGACCAGGTTTAAATCCCATGGGGGAATTGGTTCGCGAACCTGAGGGTAAAGCCTCTCTAATCCTTTATGAAAGTGGATTGTCATCTCGTGAGAGAAAACTAACCTACCACCCACTGGTGGATTAAAGGCCAGAATTTCTGCTAGGTGCACCTTGATAGATGTGAGGGCCAGCCCTTGCTGTTTTAGATGGAACAGGCAATCCAGAATAGATGGAAGAGAAGACCGAGTCAGAGAAAGGCCTCGCTGGGATGACCACATCGAGAAATGCTTCCACTTTGCAAGGTAGGTAGCATTTGTAAATGGCTTCCTACTTCCCAGCAAGACCTGGCGGACTTGTTCCGAACTGGCTGCTCCTCCAGGTTCAGCCATGGAGCTTCCATGCAGTCAGGTGAAGGGTCGCAAGGTTTGGGTGGAGTAAACGACTGTGGCCCTGTGAGATCAGGTTGGGTCGAAGTGGGAGCAATAGCGGGGGTGCTACTGATAAGTCTAGCAGCGTGCCGAACCAGTGCTGGCGCGGCCATACCAGGGCTATAAGAATAACTCTTGTCTTGTCCTGCTTGATTTTCAGAAGGACATTGTGAACCAGAGGAACTGGAGGAAATGCGTAGAATAGGAACTTTGTCCATGGAAGCAGAAAGGCGTCTGAAAAGGAGTCCTGGCTGTACTTGCGCAGCAAGCAAAACTGATGGCATTTCCTGTTCTGCTTTGTTGCAAATAGGTCTATCTGAGGAGACCCCCACCATTGGAAGATGAACCTGGTGACCTCTGGGGACCACTTATGGTGAGAGGAGAAAGATCTGCTGAGGTGATCTCCCAGGGTGTTCCAGGCTCCCAGAAGATGGGAAGCCTCGAGGTGGATGGAGTGCTTCACACAGAAATCCCATATATGGATGGCCTCCTGACCCAGGGCTGAGGAGCACACTCCTCCCTGATTGTTGATATACAACATGGTTGCAGTATTGTCCGTCAGTACTTGTACTACTTTGCCTGTGATCTGGGGGAGAAACACTTGCCAAGCTAGGCAGACTGCTCTGAGCTCCCAGACGTTTATGTGCAGGGAGCGCTCTTCCTGGGACCACAGGCCCTGTGTCCTGAGGCAATTGAGGTGGGCTCCCCAACCTAGGTCTGAAGCATCTGACACTAGGGAAAGTGACAGCTGGGGAGCAACAAAGGGGACGCCTGCCATTGCCAATGTGGTGGCCTTTCACCAGTTGAGGGAGGTGTGGACCAGAGCTGGAACAATAAGCACCGAGTCCAGGTTGTGTCTGTTCGGTGAGTATACTGAAGCTAACCACGTCTGCGGGGGCCTGAGGCGCAGTCTTGTGTGCCATACCACATAAGAGCACATGGCCATGTGTCCCAGGAGCTTGAGGCAAACCCGGGCTATTCTGACTGGGTGGACCATGACCCTGGATATCAGGTCCGACATTGTCTGGAATCAAGCCTCTGGCCTGGATTGAGTTTAGCACTGCCCAGATAAACTACTCTCTGAACTGGAATGAGAGTTGACTTTTGTTCATTTATCAACAGGCCCAGAGCTTGGAAGGTAGTTTGGACCAGGGTGATGCTGGTCTTTACTTGAGCCTCTCAGTGGCCCTTGATCAGCGAATTGTCGAGATGTGAGTAAACTTGGACCCCTCACCTTCTGAGGAAGGCTGCTGCCACTGCCATGCATTTTGTAAAGACCTGGGAGGGCTGCAGATAGGCCAAAGGGGAGGACAGTAAATTGGTAATGAGTCTGGTATACTATAAACCTGAGGAATCTTCTGTAGCCTCCGTGAAAATAAGTGTCCTTCAAGTCGAGGGCAGCGTACTGGTCCGCTGGATCCAGGGAGGGAATGATGGCGGCCAGGGAGATGATGTGGAACCTCGGTTTCTTGAGATAACTGTTGAGGCGGGGTTCAGGATGGGGTGAAGACTCCCCCTTGGCCTTTCGAATTAGGAATAAAATCAAGAATAAAACCCCTTCCCTCTCAAGTTTTGAGGAACCTCTTCCACAGCCCTCACCCAAACGGGGGTTTGCATCTCCTGAGCTAAGAGTTGCTCGTGAGAAGGGTCCCTGAAGAGGGATGGTGATGGGAGGGGGGGATGGATGAAAACTGAAGGGTATAACCATTCACCACTGTATTTAGTACCCAGTGGTCTGCTGTAATGAGGGACCACGCCAAGCTGAAGTGGGAAAGTTGGTCCAAAAGCAATGCGGGGGAAGGATCCAAAGCAGGAACTGGAATAGCACCCTTGGGTGCACCTTCAAAAGGCCTGCTTGGGCCTCCAGAGTACCTATGCAACACCATCAGGGAGGTTGAGGGGGATGGAAGTGTTTGACGGTGCTTGTAACCGCTACTCCTTCTCTTGAATAGGTCCTACCTTGGTGGCGGAGCCAAGAAGTGGGCCGGTTGTTGAGGTGTGAAGTGCTTCCTTGAAGGGGCCAGAGCATAGAGGCTCACGGACCTGAGAGTAGCCCTTGAGTCCTTCAGGCCATGGAGCTTTGTGTCTGTTTTCTCCAAAAGCAAGGAGGATCCCTCGAAGGGGAAGTCCCAACCAACTGCTGGAAGTCCCTGAAGTAGCCCAGAAGACTACAGCCAAGAGCATCGCCTAATGGCCACAATGCTGCGTCCAGTGCCGACTGGAGTTAGGCTCTGGCAACATTCTTTCCTTCCTCTAAAAGGGCAGAGATTCTTGCCTCGAGTCCTGAAGCAACGAGTCTTTAAATTTCGACAGGGAGTCTCACAGGTTGTAATCATATCTCCCCAGAAGGGCTTGCTGGTTTAAGATACGCAGCTGTAGTCCACCTGTCAAATAAATTTTTTCTCCCAAACAGATCCAGTTTCTTTGCATCCTTTTGTTTGGGGGTAGCACTTGCTTGGCCATGTCTATCCCTCTCATTGGCCGCCAATACAACTAGGGACCCTGTAGGCGGGTGCGAGTAAAGGTATTCGTACCCTTTGGCTGGTACATAGTATTTCTTTTCAGCCCTCTTCAAAGTGGGAGGGAGAGAAGATGGAATCCGCTATAGGGCTCTGCCTGGAACCATTAGAGCCCCGTTAATGGATAGGGCCACCTTAGATGGTGCTGTTGCAGCCAGAATGTCAATGAGGCTGTGGGACGATTCCGTGAGCTACTCAACCTCAAGACCCAGGTTAGCCGCATTTCTCTTTAGAAACTCCTTGTGGGAGAGCTGCTCTGTCCCGAGGTGTCTTTTTCTGGGGAGGAGGAGGAAGAAGAGGCCTGTACCGGATGAGGAGCTTCTTCCTCTTCTTCAGCCTCAATCACTTCTGTGGGGCCCACATCCTGTGTATCGGTACCAGGTTCAATACCGGAGGCAGGGTCTCATGCTGAGCAGAGCTGTGTGGGGGCTTGCCTCTCGGAAGTGACCGAGTATTATTGGTAGACGATGGACCCAGTACCGGGGGAAAACCCCATGAACTCCAGAACAGCTATTGCATAGGCCACTGACCACCTGACCAGGTTCTGGAAGGGAGGACCCACTCCTGGGCCTGGGGGTACATAAGATGGGTACCAGAGGTAGCCCTTGGCATGGGTATAGGGCTGCACCTCAGACTCTGACAAATTGTCCTCCCAAGGTGACCAGAGAGGAGCGATAACCCTCACTTCTGCCGTTCGGTGCCAAAGGTCCACGGACCAGTGTCAGGCCAGAGACGACCTCATAGAAGAAAGTAGGGTTGGCTTGCCCCTGGAAGATACCAAGGGCCTGGTGCTGGGAAGGAGCTCAGAGCACCATGCTCTCTCCTGCTTGTGCTCATCGGAACCAGCGGTTGTTCCACTGGAGTTGGTGATACTGAGAGCGATAATACATCCCTTGCCACTGCAAAGGCCTCCAGAGTAGAAGGCAGTCTGATTCCACAGACGCCGTGACAATTTCCTGGCATCAGGGGAGGGTCCCGCACTGGAATCAATGTCCCTCTGGGAGGAGTCGACAATGCCACCAAGGGACCAGGGCTGGAAGAATGGCCTGACATGGGTCGCACTCCACTTCCTTCCCTTTGATTGCTTTTCTTCAGCGCCCTCTCTCCGAGTGATGCTTTTTATGTTTCTTCTTTGACACCGGAGATGGAGAATGGTGCTCGGAAATATGTGGTGCCAGAGGGGTGCTTTACACCAAGGCTGAAATGCTCAATGCTGAATCCGAGCCTTTTGGCTCCAACACCAGTCTAAGAGCAGCTTCTATTAAGTCAGCCTTCAGTCTAGCCTCTCTGTCTTTCTTCGTACAAGGCTTAATGTTCTGACAAATCTGATAGCGTTTTCTTATGTGATTCTCTCCCAGACACTTCAGACAACTGGAGTGTGGGTCACTCACAGGCATAGGCTTGCCAGAGGAGGCAGAAGGTTTGAAACCTGGGGATTGGAGCGAAGGGAGCCCTTCTACAATAAAGGAGGGGGACTAACTATCTACAATAGTACTATTTACAATATTTACACTACAACTATACTAAGACTAATAAACTAAGTTACAGAGAAGAAAACCACTGATAAACACCTTGCTGAAGCAAGAGGCGATGTTCCAGCAATCATCACAGACAGTAACAAGGAACTGAGAGGGTGCAGAGCCAGCAGTGCCCTTTATACTGGTGCATAAGCATGTGGCACCAGAGGGCGCTAGAACCAGCCCGACAGATACAGTAACTCCTCACTTAACGTTGTAGTTATGTTCCTGAAAAATGCAACTTTAAGTGAAACAATGTTAAACTAATCCAATTTTCCCATAAGATTTAATGTAAATGTGGGAGGTTAGGTTCCAAGGAAATTTTTTGGGGGCAGACAAAAGGCATTATATACTGTACAGTTCTGTACTGTCCTGTGATGGGGAGATGCCCCTGGCTTACCCTACATAGGCACAGCCCGCTGCAGACAATGAGGCAGGCAAGGACGCTAGGAAGCACCTTGCGCAGCAGCAGCTTCCCCCCAGAAGAACAGATGCTGACTTTGCCGGGGGATGCTCCAGGCCTGCCTCTTCCTGTCCCCGCTCCACTCCAGGCCTGCCTCTTCCCACCTCCACTCCACCTCCTCCCTGGAGCATGCTGCGTCCCCGCTCCTCCATCTTCCTCCCAGCACTTCCCTGCCACCAAACAGCTGTTTGGCAGCACTTAGGACTTTCTGGGAGGGAGGGGGAGGAGCAGAGACACAGCCCTTCCCCGCTCCTCCCCCTCCCACCAGTGGTGGATTTAGAGTTAGTGGGGCCCTGTGCTTAGCTTCATTTTTGGGGCCCCCCATGGGGGGGAGCATTCTCTCTTATCTCCCCTGCCCGTTTTTCATTCTTTTTTTCTCCATTCTCTTCCTGGGGCTTAGGGCTGGGGGTGCAGGGTCTGGGAGGGAGTTAGGGTGTGGGAGGGCGCTCAGGGTGGGGGTGAGGGAGGAGGCTCAGGGCTGGGGCAGGCAGGAGGTGCAGAGCACTTACCTGGGGCAGCTCCTGTTTGGCGCAGGGAGTGTGCAGGTGGTTCTGCGCAGCGTGGCACCGCCCCCTTGGTCGCGATTCTAGGAGCTCCCTCCCCTCCCCTCCCCCGGCAGGCAGGGCCACCGGGAATGCAGGGGCTTTAGGGGCTGCAGGGCCCTGGGCTAAGGAGGCCCCGGGGCCCTGACCTGCAGCTCTAAAGCCCCTTTCAGAATGCGGCCCTGCGAGCATGGGCCGGAGGACTCAGGAGGAGCGGGGCAGCCGCGCAGCCAGCGACCGGAGAGAAGCCTGCCCGGGGGGGAGGGGGCAGCTTTCCCGCTCACTCACTCCCTCCCAGAAAGTCCTAAGCACCGCCAAACAGCTGTTTGGGGGCAGGGGAAGCACTGGGAGGGAGGGAAGAAAGGAGGGGGAGGAGGCGGAGAAGAGGAACTTGTGCAATGTTCCCTTGTAAAGTCAGCCAAGCGACATTATAAGAGAGCATTGCACAACTTTAAATGAGTATGTTCCCTAATGAGCTACGTAACTTCAAAACAACATTAAGCGGGAGGACGTTAAGTGAGGAGTTACTGTACCACTGAGGGAAAAATCTCTGGCAAGGGTGCATGTGCTGCGCACACAGCTAATGTGGAATGGACGTGAGCAAGCACTCAAAGAAGAATAGCAAGTCTTATATTTCATTTGGAAATTAGAAATTGCATCTCAAGGATAATCAAAACTGAGGCATGAAACAACAAGAACCTTTTGAGGCACACAATTTTGCAGTTCCCCAGCATTTACTAACCATTAAATTATAGAGAAGTTGTTGATAATACATAGGGGTTCTTAAATATACTTGCTACTTACATTTCATAAAAAATGGATTTGGAGTTTTGTTCACATCAAAGAAATTATAACAAAGAACTAGGAGACTGAATTTGAGATTAAGAAAAGCAGACACGTTCATTTTTCTTTCCAAAGCAAAATATCACAATAGTGCCAGACTAAGGCTGCTAAAGTTATTCAGTGATGAAGAGTGAAGTTTAGATTAGCATGCAAACAAGAAAATGGTTTGACTACATAAAAGATAACCTGAGAACTACAACTATATTTTATGCAGAAACTAGTTATAAAACCCCTTTGGGGATAATTTAAGCAAAATAATTTGAGATATTTACATACCTGACAAATATGAAACAAGAATATGGGAGATTTTCTCATTTCATGTATGCCATATTGTCTTAAAGTGTTACAGCCAGGGATGGTAAGGAACAGTTTAGCTGAAGATTTCATATTTTGTCCTCTCCACTTCCCTTCCCTTATTCACCATTAAGAAGGGCAACCTTTATTTGTCAATATCCCTTTAAAATAAATCAGGAGCGGGAGTGCATTTATGGCTCATAAGAAGGATCAAGTGCCAGAATGAGAGCACTAAGAAACGGAACTCCTGTTTTTATACCCAGAACAAGTCAGTCCCTAGGTAGCAGCAGCTCAGGCTATCCCACAATGAACTGCTAATGTACCTCCACCCTAACTGTGAAATAATAAAATAAGAGTATTAAAAAATAGCCAACATTCACCAGTTGTTATCAAACAATTTTATATCCTGTTCTAAGTAAAGGCAAGAAAAACTATGGCAATCTCCTATCCCACAATGTGATAACTCGTCACAATTGTTAGCTATTTACTTGCGACCCCTATGGACCATCACCATATGTTAGTCTCACTTCAGAGGTGCCAACAAAATTGGCAGTATCAACTATGTTTCTGTTGTATATGCTGGGGATACATTTCCAATACAAATGGACAGAGATCACTAACAGTTCACCTAATCTGCCCTTAGAAGATTAGGACATTTTACCACTGCCAGCCTAGCCAGGCTTTGAACTGGTAGCCTAGGAACTGATGGCTCTGCATCCCATTTCTAACCCATAAAATTTACCACAAATGGACCAATCTAGCACTACTTGAAATAAGAAGATACTTGTGGTTACAACAAGTGAGTGGATTTAAAACTCAGGGACAGTTTTAAGAATGGAAATTGTTTAAATCTGAAATGTAATACTCCATTGATGAGTTAGTCTATTGGGCAATGATGCAGTAAACTCTCTATCTCCCAAAATACCATCCATATTGTGAATATAATTATGACATTTACTATTTATACAAGAAGTCTGGAAATATTCATTACAAAAATATTTACTCGTATGATTCGTCTAACATAAAAATATGGATTTATTTTGAATATTGGGTCAATGAGACACATTATGCCACATTTACCCTTCAAAATAAATTGTTTTGAAAACCTGACAAAATAGTTTACAGCACTGGCAATGAAACGTATAGTAGAATAAATGAGAATGCAGACTATGGATAGCTGAACAGAAACAGGGAGCAACACCAGAGTCAGAAGGAGAGAGCTAAGAAAAGCCAGGTTGGTGTTAAAGCTGGTAAAGAAGAAATTTATTGGAAAAGTAACTGAAAATCTCTCTCTGGAGCATAGGGTTGCCAATTTTGGTTGGACGTATTCCTGGAGGTTTCATCACATGACATAATCTTTAATTAATCTCTAATTCCTTGAGACTCCAGGACAATCCTGGAAGCTTGGCAACCCTATGGAGTGGGAAGGTGACTGGATAGTTTAAGGGTTTGGTACTTGCATACAGAGCCTTTCAGACCTAGGTTTCATCTCTGAGTCCTGCCTAGAACAATTGTTTCTGTCTGACAGTGTTACCTATGTGAGATGACTCAGCAATCTCAACAGAGTTGCTAGTGAAAAGGTAGCCACATAATATAAGCCAACACCACAGCTGGCACTGTTATTTTTGGTAGTGTCAGCAAAAAGCCCAGGGACTTCATAAGCCATGGAATCTGAATTTCCTTCTGACCCTTAGAGGTGTTACCTCAAGGCAGGTTTGGGGCACATTGGTTAGGCAGTGAGAGGAAGCTTGTCCGTCCCTACTGCACTTACTCTGTGACTCAGCAGACGATTTTCAAGCATACATAAAATTAAAATGTAACAAACTCCACACACAAGCCTACATATTTACTGGCTAGTTGTGATGGCTGAGCTTCCACTTTTCTGTCACCCAATTCTATAGTTAGCTGAACAGCCAAAATTTCCCTTTCCCCCCCAAAATGCTTGTATTCATTTTCATTAATATATAGGCATAAAAAAGGTGCTGGTTATACGAGGTAACTAGTTTAGGAGACGCAAGGTGCTTACAGTTAGTTGTCCAGGTAACTCACTACTTTTTCCTCATTAAAGGCATCCAAGCAGAACAATCAAATATCCCTCCCTCCCCACCCCCTTAAACCACGGCTGCAGTTTCAATGCCACAGAATTCAATGACTATGACACCAGAGGCTTCTATAAAATCAGACTAAGAGGGATAGTTTATGAATAAACTACAGCTGACGGAGTCACAGAGCATTCTAATTTTAACTCTTAGAGGCAGGGACCATCTTTTTCTTTGTGTTTGTAGCAAAATGGGACTCTGGTCCATGGCTAGGGCTCCTCCTGGGCACTACCACAATACACACAAACAACAACCCAGCATCATCTCAGTACTGCTGTACTGGGGTTTTTAAACACAAAATTGACTGATATGGAAAATGAATGCAACCATTGGCTGAAGTCTTCTGAACAGCTTGTTCCCCACAATAACCATAGGCACATGCACTAGGCAGGATAGGAAACCGCGGTGGTCTGTATAAGACTGATTTCCGGATACCCAGGCTTGAAGGTTTTTTCACCTTCAGGGGAGAAGAAAATTGATGCAATTATGCAGCTTTACTCTGATAGCAGGGGATGAGCCACTGATTTGGTAGACCCATTGATTGGTTTTGTTTGTTTTTAATTATCCTCCTTTGGATGCCTGATTGTGATTTAATGTCAAGGTACTCAGGCATTAGTGTGATGATCGGGTCCTGCAGTCACTTGTATAGCTATCAGCATACAGGATGGATTTAAGCCGGAAAAGGAAGGGAAGGGGAGAGAGGGTACATGTGCATGAGAAACAGGTTAAAGCCCTGCTCATGTCATGGGCTGTGCTCTCTCAACTTCCACAGAAAACAGTGGGGATACAGGGAGCTCAACATTTCATAGGATCAGGCCCCAAATGAAAAGTGAAGGACAATGTATTCCATTGCCAGCTCTTTCTTAAAGATCCCAAGGGGACATTCCCTCTCCCCACTCTCAAGTTAAACGTCAGTGCTGTTCTGACGGCTGTTTTAGTCATGAAGTAGTGTCGTTTCAGACTGGCTACTATAACTTTTTTTAAAACCCTAAGATAGCAGAGTAACACAGTGAATGTTAAACCTAGAAGCAACTGAAACTAAACCCTGAAAACCAGAATTCATACTGGGAAACATTCACTGACCCTTAGATAAAGCAAACGGTAGTTTATACTACCACTTCTCTTTTATGAAGCTTGACAAATTGGAATAAAATTGGTAATTACAGGCACTGAACACCTCATGATTATGAATAAAATATTCCAGTTGACTGGAGCATCATTCCAGTAGCATTTGCAGGAAATTAAGTAGCATTATTAAAGACACTGAAGGCTATGCCATTTTGTATCATGTTATATTATTCAAATATCTGAACCAGGCATTCAGAAGTGTTCTTAATCTTTATTTTGTATGGTACTGTGTCATGGCCTGAAAAAGACACTCGAAGGAAAATAGATAATATTTTAAAAACACACTTTCCTTTAAATACAGTGTGTTCGATTATTAAAACACAAAGTTTAAAACCTAGTTTTCCCAACCTCATTTATGCTGGTTCTTTCTTTCTTTCTCTTCCCCCCATGTCTCTTAGCTTGGACAATGAAAACAGGCAAGTCCATTTCACTTTCACATTTTCATGAGTCAGTAGAATACTATAATGTTTGGGCAAACACACACACAATGGACGGTTTTTCACTTTTTTTTATTGAAAAGCATGGGAATGCAGCCTTGACTTGCTTCCTCTCACTAGAACTGCAGAGGGGTTGCTACAACATGAGTGCTGGTAACTCCTTTTCCCAGCAGAGTGGGAGAGAGGGATCAGAAATACTCCCAATGCTACTTGTGGTTAGTGGATAGGGAGCTCATTTACATGGAGTTATCCATCCCCCTAAACAGCTCTGCAACTCCATCCTGAACAAAACAGATTCAGTTCCCCTCTTCCTCATCTTATAAGTCAAGCCAACCTCTCTGAATAGGTAAGCTCAGTGCAGAAGACACTTCATGTAACTACCTGGAGCTTACATTCCCCACACTGCTATGTAAATTCTGTTTAGGACTAAACCCTGCAGTGGGCTCTACAGAACTGAGCAATGGTAAAATTACAATAAGATTGTCCACTGGCTGTCATCACAACCAAGAGCTTTGGGTGGGACAGGGAATTTGAGATACTGTTACATTAAAAGCAACTATCTAAAACAATAAACATACTGGATATACGACTTTATAAGATAAGCAATGTGGCATCATTAAGAACAGCAGGCAAAGGGTCTCAGACAGGGCCAACAGTGATTCAACTCAAGAACAATTCAGAAAAGGTAGGTTGCTAAACAAAAATATTTTATTATTACTTTTTAATAGGAAGGGATTACTGAAGTGAATGGCCAAGTGCAGAGAAACTGTAAAATTGCCAGAGGCTGTCTTTCCTACATGAGGTATCTGACTCTTGTGAATGTTGAATTTCCAGTCTTTTCAAAATATCAGTTTCCATATTTCAAGTCTATAATAAATACGTAGCAACGGTCAGGCAGGCAGAAATATAGTGAGCCTGCAGTGTCCAAAACCTATCTTCCAGTTTGGCATGTATTCTTTTAAGCTAAGCTGCTTATGAGCATATTAATATACAATCGTGAATATTTTAATAAAACATTTTACACGCGAGACAGGCATGGTCTAGTGGTCAGAGCACAAGACTGGGAGCTACAAATTTCTCAGTGCTAATTCAAGTTCCTTCACTGGCATTTGTAGCATTGAGCAAGTCACTTACATTCACAGTTCCTCATTTCCTTATCTGAAAAATAGAGAAAATGATACATACATGGTCACATCACAGGGCTGTTGTAATTAATGTTTGCAAAACACTTTAAATATCAAAAGTGCTTGTGACACTGACAGGCCAGCTCAGGTCAGCGCAATAGGCCAATTCACTTGTGTGAATACCAAAGAAATGTTAAGTGTACTAATTCATTCGAATGTTAATTTACTTCAGAGGAAATGTAAATGATATTGTCTTCACTTATCTATAACCTGTTGATTGCTATCCACTACATCAGTGATGGGCAACCTGCGGCCTCTCAGGGTAATCCACTGGCGGGCCGCGAGAGTGTTTACATTGGGCTGTCTGCAGGCATGGCCGCCCACAGCCCCCAGTGGCCACGGTTTGCCGTGGGAGCTGCGGGAAGCAGCCACTGGGAGCTGCGGATGGCCAGGCCTGCAGATGGTCAATGTAAACACTGTCTTGCGGCCCACCAGTGGATTACCCTGACGGGCCACAGGTTGCCCACCACTGCACTACATTATATAGATCCTTGTATTTAATTAACTCTAGATCAAAAGTGTGTGTTAGTATTAAGATGAGAATTTACTTGATGTGCAAACTTTATGAAAACTAATGAAGGATTGTTTCTGGCTATCACATTGTGTTTACTTTATGTTACCCATTGGAGCCTTAGAAATGTAAAAGATTGCTAACTTCTTTTTTTTTTTTTTTTTTTTAAATGGAGATATCCCATCTCCTAGAACTGGAAGGGACCTTGAAAGGTCAGCGAGTCCAGCCCCCTGCCTTCACTAGCAGGACCAAGTACTGATTTTGCCCCAGATCCCCAAGTGGCCCCCTCAAGGATTGAACTCACAACCCTGGGTTTAGCAGGCCAATGCTCAAACCACTGAGCTATCCCTCCCCCCCATGGTAAAACTTCAAAGCATGGGTCATTGTGTTCAACAATGGAAGTTCAAAGACTCCGTTTACATTTTATCAACAAAGGAAGAGCCCATGCTGTGAATGAATACACTTGTCAAATTGCCTTCCGAGGAAAGACGCTATAAGAATTGATCCAGGGATCGATCCTGTATTTCTGAACTGTTTTGGATTCTAACAAGGTGGAATATTGAACAAGTGGACAGAGATCCTCAGAATTATTGTGGGTAACTCTGAGAGACTTATGGAAAATTAGCAGATCACTACATCTCTGCCATCAAACTTTGACTCACCTGTTAATATATTTTTCCTGCTTTAACCTCTCAATAACTCATTTATTTTCTTAGCTAATAAACCTTAGTTACTTTACTAGAGAAATTGGCTTCAGCATTGTCTTTAGTGAGATCCAGAGTACCAATTTGACATTGGGTAAGTGACTGGCCTTTTGGGGTTGGAAGCAACCTAATGAAATGTGGTATTGTAACCAATATCAAAAAGTCCAGTTTGTCTGGGTGGCAAGGTAAGCTGGAGAGCCTAAAGGGACTGTCTGTGACTCCATGGTAAAACTAATATGGTAATCCAGGAGTGCGCATTTGTTTCTGGCTTGGTGAAATCTAATTATAGAATATACCACTAGTTTGGGGTGTCAGTCCTGTTTTCTGACAGTCTGACCTGAGGTTGGCACCCACAGTTGTGAGCCACTCCAGACAGCATGACAGTGCTATAAAAGTGGGTATTATAATTATCATTATTCTGCCTGAAGTATATGGGCCAGCCTGTGTACATATGTTACTAAGTATATCTATAACTAGTCGATTACTAACAAAATATTTACAATTAGAACAGGTAATGATAAGCTGTTCAACACAATCCAATCAGCAAGAACCTTCTAATGAGCAAGGCTGATGTTTTGAGTTCAGGTTCAAGATATAATTCATCACACAGGATAAACTCTCCAGTGGACAGATACTATTTTACTATTCAGCTAATGCTCTGTGTGGTAGTTGAACTAATACTGCCTTGAGACAGTTGTAAACTATCCACACCAAGTTTTCTTTGCACTGAACATTGGATACAATACTGATCAGCTATAGCCCAAACTGTCTGATGTTGTGGAAGCAATGAGGCTAAGACAGACACAGCAGGAGCAAAGCATATATAGAAAGATGACAAAATTTTTTGACATAGCTAGAAATACTGGAAGGTTTCCAAAATAAACCTTTAAAAATCAAGCACTTAGGCACTGAGTACAATTGCTTCAGTTATTATTTTTGCACAGATGTCCATCCTGGTGACAATGGCGATACAAGCTTTCACTAGGCCGGAAAGAACTCAACACCAGATTTTCACATGCTCAGCACCCACAAGTGAGGCCAGATTTTCAAAAGAATCCAATTTGTGCACATAAGTAAAAGCCAGATTTTCAAAAGAGCTTAGCACACAACCACTCTCAATTTGACACTTAGACCCAGATTGTCAAAAGAACTGAGCACATTCCGAGTTGAGCTCTTTTGAAAATACCAGGCCATTTATTTAGACCCTTAAATGGAAGCACTGACCAGAGCTGTAGTTGGAGATCAGGGCAGATATTTAGATTAATATTTAAGAGGAACTATAGATACTGATAAATGTTTGTCCTTTGCATAAGAAGCCTGAAGTACTAAAATAAATTGGTTCTGTTATGTAAATGCAATAACTCTGTTCAGCTTATGAACAAAACTAAATCACTGCAAAGCTCAGCCATGCAGTGCCACACTGGCAAGTGTTAATGAACAGCTTGGAAAACAACCTTGTGAATCTCGTAAGCACAGCTTCAGGAAGATTCAATAACTAACCCCACAGTAATCTAGCAACTCCCCTGCTTGCACCTTTCGCTTCTGTCTTGCCGTAGTAGGAAAGAGAAAATGTAGAGGGGATAAAAGGGTTTTGTTAACATGAAATCTGTAGAATTTACTTTGTTGAAACTGCATAGATTTTTTTAAATCCCAAAATAAACAAACACACAGCCCCACAGAATTCTCAGCATGATGTATAAACATAGGCAAATAAGAATCAGGCTGTCACAGCTCATCTTTCATTGTAACTTTTACAAACTGAGAAACATTTAATCTGTTTGCATCAGATTCTGCTTTTTATTCTTGTATCTACTTGGAAATAACTGTAAAAAGCCTCTCATCCTCCAGGACTGAGTTAAGACTAAATCCACTATGTCCCCAGTAGAGTTGGTCGGGAATTTTCAGAAGAAGTGATTTTTCATTGGAAAATGCTAATTCATCACAATCCAAACGTTTTACAGAAATGTTTTGGTTTCCATTACCTTCTGCAGAAAAACAGGCAGGGTACCATCCCATTCCCACCAGGCAGATTTCCATCATGAACCTGCCTGGTTTCCTGCTGGCTCACCTGACAGGTTGCTGGGGACTGTGGGCTTCCCAGGTACATGGCTCTGGGGCAGCCCTGCCACGTGGACTGCCCTAAGCCTTTGGGCCCCAGCTCTTGCTGGGCCTCTCAAGGTCTAAGCTCTATGTTGCGTGACAGAGAGACTAGAAGCTCTGAGAGACCCCAGCTCAACCCAGGGCTTCTAGGCTCCCTGTTCTGTAGCAAGGGACTCCCTTGCCTCCACAGGAACTGCCCAGAGTCAGGGAAGCCAGTTGCTCTGTTTCATTTTGAAAAAATGGAACCAAAATGGTTCAGTTTTTCCTAAACAATATTTTTTTCAGAATTTCCCTTCCTCAATGGCAAATTTTGAAATGTCTAGGATTTGTTCCGAATCGGAATGACACTTTTTCAAAATGTCAGAATTTCCCGTGGAATGGAAATTCCAAGTTTGAGTCAGCTCTAGTTGATCAGCCTATTCCCAGGAACTGATTCATCCTCACTGTCTCCCTCCAAACCTATCAGACTCCTTGATCTTGCCCTTTCAGGCTTGCCCCTTGCCCAACCGATAGACTTGTCTTCTCAGTGAGAGTATGCTGCATAGATATTCTCAGAGCACTGAGTCCAGATACCTCGGCTCTTCCTTTAAACCACCTTTGTCAACCACAGAAATTAGAGATGTTGGAATGTTTTCTATAGATAATTTGCCCGTGTTTCATCCAGTCTCATTTCAAAGAAGGGAATTTCACCACTTTCGTTGGGAGATTACTCCACAATCTAACAGATCTCACCATTAAGTTCTGCCTCAGCCTATTTTTCCCCCCCTTTGATTCACTGCATCCTTATTACGTACCACATACCTCAATGTTCAGCCTATTCAATTCCTCTCATCACCCTATGTTTCTCTAATGCACACACCATTGTGGAATTTTCTAGCGCTCTTTGCTCTGTAACAGGAAATCACAGTTTCAAAAGATATTACAGTTTTTTACTGCAGAAATAGCTGTTGATGCCACATTCAGCAGAAATATGACTTCAAGTATGAAAAAAGTTGATAGGAGGAGGTCTGATTCATGTAAATATCCTTAAGATCAGCAGTTTGAGGATGAGAACTTTCAGTATGCCGGACATTGATAGCCACTCAAAGGGTTGATAGAAAAATAAGACTTGAAAGGTAACATTTTAAAATAGATTGTCTATTTTTCTTTAATCTGAATTAAGCCAAAATGGTCATGTTAAGTTAATATATAAACAACATGGAAAAATTAATCATGTTTTAATTGCCAAAATATTGTATCATTTACTAAAGCTAGAAATGATTGGTAAATCAGGTTTGGGGTATGTCCTGACCAAGCCAATTAGTACCCAGAGTAACTCCTGCAATGACTCTCTAGCCAATTGCGTCCCATAATTTTTTCATACAAATTGTCTGCACTCATATTTCTTAATGAAGCAGGTAACTAGTTTTGCATATGTAATTTCGTTCTTTTAGCTAGAAAAGGTAAAGCACTTGCATTCATCCAGTCTTTTTCTGATTTACTTCCATGCAAATCAAAATATAAATTTTACTAAACTGTGGCAGGAGAATAGGTACTTAATATGCATATGGCATTTAGACATTTGTGGAAAGTATATCACTGTTTATAGGATAGTGTCAATAAAAAATACTCTAATTTTCATCTTAAAAACTGTTGTAAAAGCATGATCATTACACTTGTGATCATACTTTTGGACAGGTATAGATATTTTCCCTTTTTGCCTTCAACTATGTAATTAAGGGCCAAATCCTGTAGTTCTGACTGCGGAAGGTAGAAACTGAGGAAGAAGACTTCAAAAAATATTTGCACACAATTGTCTGAACTTTTAAATAAGCTTCCTTTGTCTGTGTTCACAATCCTTTTGAGTTGGATTTCTCCAAATATTCTAGTAAACAAATTTACTAGCAGAAATGTTTGCCAAAATAGTGAATTCTAAGTGAATATTACAGAGATGTTTCAGAACGCAAATTCTGATTGTGAATGTGAATGTATTTACACCAGAAACCTGAGTTTCCCCATGTAGTTAGAAGATAGAAGACAACAAACATATCTCAAACTGTAAACATTGGATATTCAAACCCACAGGGTGAAACATGTTCACATAAAACATTTGTTGAGCTCTGTGGAAATCATGATCTGTTTACAAAACAATTCGCAACAGAAAATAGGCGGATATGATGAATAAAATGTTCACTGCAAATATTTTCTCCCCTGGTTCCTCAGTCAAACCTCCGATTTCCTTCAGTCCACACAACCGCTGTGGAACTGTTCCCCGGCTCTTAACAGGAGGTTTGCTTGACTATGGAGCAAAGAAACTGGTGTCAAAACAGGGGGCAGGGGGAAGTGAGTGCTATGCTCTTTACAGAATCCTGAATTCAAGTTAATAAACCACAGTATATCTTTTTTCTTTGCATGGTGAATCTTTAATTTGTGATGTGCCTCATTTAGCAATGTTATTAAAATAGACTCCATGGCTTTTAATAGGGTTCCTTATCAGAACCACAAAAAGAGTTTATTAAAACTAGGGATGGACTAACTTATTTTGCCTAATTTCATATCTAGTCAAACATCATGGGTTTGAAAGTAAGACTCAAATACCATTTGGCTCCCATTCAACTTAGGCAAGAATGTGGGAGAAATGGCTGCATACAAGGAACAGGGAGAAAAAAATCTGAAAATGAAAGTAGTCGTACAAAAAAGTCTAAACTGTCTATATCATTTCAATAGAGAGCCAAAGTGTAGCAACCTTTTGTCTATCCTGAAACATGTCTTAGGTTACATTTACACTGCAGTCAGGAGGTGTGATTGCAGCATGTGTAGACTTATCCACACTAGCTTTGAACTAGCTAGATCAAACTCGTTCAAGTAACCACAGCAGTGAAGCCAGCATGAGTGGTGGCCACTCAAGCATGTATCTAGGGTCTTGGGCAGTCAGGGCTAATCCATGCTACTGCAGCTTCATGGCTATTGATAATGCAAGCCAGATCAAAGCTAACTTGAGTATGTCTACATATGCTGCACTGACTACTCCTGGTTGCGGTACTGTACAAGTGTTTGCCGGAGCTCGACCCTCTCTGGGGCGGCGGGGAGCCACACCGGCTCACTACACACTGGTGCTTGGGTACTTTGTCCGGCTGCAGGGTCTCCCTCGGCAGCCCTTGCGGTCCCAGAAGACACAGTAAGCCCGACCCTGGCTCAGGGCGGGCACCAATGCTATGTCAGGGCTCAGGCCCTCAGTCAGGCCTGAGCAGCAAGCAGGAGTATTTAGCCCACACCCTAGGTCAGGGCAGGGCAACAAACGCTGAGTCAGGAGCTCAGGCCCTCAGGCACGGCTGAGCAACAATAGTGCAAAGTATTTAAGCCCAGGCCCTAGGTCAGGGTGGGGGCAACAAATGCTGAGTCAGGAGCTCAGACCCTCAGTCAGGGCTGAGCAACAATAGTAGGCCCAAGCCTCAAAAGGCCTGGGAGAGGGGGAGACTGCCACCCACGGGTTGGGTGGCGGGGGGACGCAGGCCCTCCCACTCCACTGCGTCCCAGCCCAGGGCCCTAGCAGCGGCAGAAGGCCCGCTGCTTAGTCAGTGGGGATCCTGGCCGCAACACACTGACATAGGCTCTGGCAGTGCTGCAGCCAGACTGGGGTCGGCTGCCCCTGGGCTACTTCCACACTCCCCCTCGGGGCCTACCTGGCGGCTGGTGTCGGCCTCAGGGAGATCCTGGACCATGGGTTCATCAGGCCAGGGATCGTTCGGCAAGTCCGGCAGCTCCTCCGGATAGCGGGCGCAGGTCAGGTCCGGCGGCTCCTCCGGGTAGCGGGCGCAGGGCAGGCCCGGCCAGTCCTGGCGGCCGCCTTGGGCCACGGGGTCTTCCCAGCCACGAGCGAGGCTGGAGACGTCTGGTCTCTCTGGCAGCTGGGGCCTGACTGAGCTGTGAGGGCGAGCTTTTATACTTCCGGGTCGCCGCCTGACCCTCTCAGGGGCGGGCTCAGAGCTCCCTAGCTCCGCCCACTCTGGCCTCCGGATGGGCTGTTCCCCTTCCGGGGCGGCGGGGAGCCACACTGGCTCACTACAGGTACACATATACCCTTGGTGACACTTGCAAACTGGTAGTGGATCATCAAGCACTGAAATTGCTTTGAAGTGCTGAGAAGATGCTTGCCCATGGCTATCTCTAGGGTTTGTGATCAGGTTAAACTCTTATGGGGCATGTATGGGAAAATTGGGGGAAACAGCTCCAGAAGGAACCACAGAGCCAGGAGGGCTTTTTCACTTTGTGCCTTGCTCAACCTCTAAGTGCCTACTGCTAGCTGCTGCTTTGGTGAAAGGGTTCCTGACCTCCTATGGGTTGAATAGTAAGGTCAGTATCCACCCAGACTGTAGCACTTTTGGACAAGGCTAGCCCTCCTCCTCTTTGTAATTGTTTCACATTGCCACAACATTGAAGCTGCATCTGGTCCGACTCCACGTTCTGCTAAACAAGCTGGAGAAGAAAGTGGGTGGTGTGTTCTTGGTGGTGGTAGGTGGGTGATGTGTTATCTGTGGTTTTGGGGTTGGTTTTTTTGTGAAGCAGGAAAAAAATGGTTACTAACCATTCTGTAACTGTTGTTCTTCGAGATATGTTGTGCATGTCCATTCCACGTTAGGTGTGCATACGCTGCGTGCACAGTCGCCAGAATTTTTCCCCTCAGTGGTATCCATCAGCTCTAGCATCCTCTGCTGCCATGTGCTCATGCATCATTATAAGGGTTCTGGCCGACCCTATACCCTCGCAGTTCATTCTTGCTGGCCAACTCCGACAGAGGATTAGGAGGGTGGGTTGTGGAATGGACATGTGCAACACATCTCAAACAACAACAGTTACAGAAAGGTTAGTAACCCTTTTTTCTTCTTTGAGTGCTTGCACGTGTCCATTCCATGTTAGGTGACTCCCAAGCAGTACCATAGGAGGTGGGATCGGAGTTCATGGACACGTTGACTGCAACACAGCTTGACCAAACCTAGTGTCATCTGTAGCTTGCTGGGTGATGGCGTAGTGGGATGAAAATGTATGTACCGACGACTAAGTCACTGCTCTGCAGATGTCCTGGATCAGTATCTGGGCCAGGAATGCTGCTGAGGAAACTTGCGCCCTTGTAGAATGGGCCAGCACTATATCCAGTGATGGGACCCATGCCTGCTTGTAGCATGTCTGGATGTACGATGTGATCCAGGATGAAATCCTCTGAGCTGAAATAGGAAGGCCCTTCATCCTTTCCGCTACTGCCACAAAGATCTGCGTGGATCTATGGAATGGTCTTGTCCTGTCAATATAGAAAGCCAGGGTGCATCTAAAAATCCAGTGTGTGGAGATGTTGCTCCTCCCTGCTCGCATGTGGTTTTGGGAAGAGCATTCAACTGCAATATCAGGTCTGGGAGAAGAGGGAGAGGAAGCAGCATTGGAGTTGCTACTGAAAAACCTAGCAGTGTGGTGAACCTGTGCTGGTGGAGCCAGGCTAGGATTATGAGAATGACTCATGCTCTGTCCCGCTTGATCTTCAGCAGGACCTTGTGCATGAGAGGAATAGGGGGAAATGTGTAGAATGGGTGCCCCATCCAAGGGAGCAGGAAAGTGTCCATGAGTGAGCCCAGGCTGTGGCCTTGCAGGGAGCAGAACTGGTGACGTTTCCTGTTCTGCCTGGTCACAAACAGGTCTACCCGGGGAGTCCCCCACCACTGGAAAACTAACCTCACTACATCGGAGCAAAAGGACTACTCATGGTGACTGGAGAAAAGTAACTACTGTGGTGATCTGCCAGCTTGTTTCGGGGTCCCGGAAGATGAGAAGCTTTGAGATGGATCGAGTGCATTATGCAGAACTCTCACATGTGGACAGCTTCCTGGAACAGGGGGGAAGAGCAAGCCCCTCCCTGCCTGTTGAAGTAAAATACAGCCACTGTATTTTCTGTGAGTACTGGCATGTTCTTGTTCGCGATGTGGGGTAAGAACATCTGAAAGGCCAGGTGGACTGCTCTTAGCTCCCTGAAGTTATATGCACGGAGAGCTCCTCCAGAGACCACAGGCCCTGCGTCCTGAGATGCCCTAGGTAAGCCCCCCATTCTAGATCTGATGCATCCAAAACTAGGAATAACGAGGGCTGGCACCTGGTGAAGGGGACTCCTGAGAGGACCAACAGAGGGTCCCTTCACCAGTCAAGGGAGGTGAGGGATAAGGGCAGGAACTGTGAGCACCAACTCCAGATAGTGGTGACTCGGTGAGTACACCGAGGCCAGCTAAGCTTGAAGGGGTCTGAGGCGTAGTCTTGCATGCTGCACTGTGTATGTACACACTGCCATGCAGCCTTACAGTCTGAGGCAGAAACAGGCAGTCGTGATTGGGTGGGCCTTGACTTGTGCTATCAACGACTCCATTGTCTGGAAACAGGCTTCTGGGAGGAAAGCCCTGGCCTGAGAGGAATCAAGCACTGCTCCAATAAACTCTATCCTCTGCACCAGGACAAGGGGAGACTTCTGCTCCTTTATAAGCAGGCCCAGCACCGGAAAGGTTGACTGTATGAAGTCAATACTGGTCTCCACTTGTGCCCAGGAGTGGCCCTTGACCAGCCAGCCGTTGAGGTGTGGGTAGACTTGTACACCTCTTCTTCTGAGGAAGGCCACCACTACTGGCAAGCATTTTGTGAAAACCCACAGGGCTGTTGAAAGGCCAAATGGGAGAACCATACATTGGTAGTGTGTCTGGTTTACAATGAGTGTGGGGAACCTCCCGTGACCTTGGAAAATCGAGACATGGAAATAAGTGTCTCTCAAGTCGAGGTCAGTCTACTAGTCCCCCAGATCCAGGGATGGGATGATGGTGGACAGAGAGACCATAAGGAACTTCAGCTCTTTGAAGTAGCCGTTGAGACAGCGTAGGACTAAAATGGGTTGGAGACCCCCCTTGGCCTTTGGAATTAGGAAATATCAGGATTAAAACCCTTTCCCTCTTAAGTCCTGAGGAACCTCCTCCATGGGTCCCACTTGGAGGAGGGTTTGCACCTCCTGGGCCAGAAGTTGCTTGTGAGAAGGGTCCCTGAAGAGGGACCGGGAGGGAGGTATGGCAGGGGGATGGAAATGAACTGGAGCATATAACCTCTTTCCAGTGCTCAGCACCCAATGGTCCATGATGATAAGAGACCATGCCAAGCTGAAGTGGGATAAGCAATTTGAAAACAAAGGGGGAACAGGATCCGGTGGCATGGGAATGGGTATAACACCCTTGGGTGTCCTATCAAAAGTTCTCTTTGGCTGTCCCCTAGTATCTGGGAGGGGAGGGACGCTGAGGCGGATGGGGGCAGTTGCCTGTGTCTAAACCCCCGGCTTTGTTTCTTTTGCAGGTCCTGATTGGGTGGCGGAGCTGAGAAACAGGAGGAGTGCTGGGGTCTGAAGTGCTTCCTTGAAGATGCCAGGGCATAGAGATCCAGGGACATGAGGTGGCTCTGGAGTCTTTCAGGCCATGGAACTTCACATCCGTTTGCATTGAGAAGAGCGATGCACCTTCAAATGGAAGAGTCAAAATATTGACCAGGCTGTGGGAGGACTCTTTGACTACTTCCACTTCCAGCCCAAGGTTTGAGGCCACTCTTTTCAACAGCTCCTGATGAGCTCTGAAGTTGTCATGGGGAGGCAATATGCACGCCCCTCACACTGCTTCATCTGGGGAAGAGGAAGAGGAGGCCTGCACCAGCAGGAGGTCCTCCTCTTCTCCTTCTGCACTGGTCAAGGTTCTGAGGGTCGGTACGAGGTTTGGTACTGGAGCCCAGGTCTGGTGCTGGCCGAAGGGACTGAGGCGCGCTCCTCTTCGAGACCACTGAGCATCAGTGCCTGGAAAGGGGCATTGTGGGAAAACCCCACGGGTTCCAAAATGGGCATTGCATCTGCATAGGCCAGTGCCCACTATGTCAAGGGCTCGGGGATACCCCTGCACCCGGATCCACAACCTGACAGGGCTGACCGGGCGGGGGGGGGGTACTGATTCTGGTAGCCTTACTCACTGACTAACCTGTGAGCTCTACAGAATTCTGTGTAATATTTCATAGTCTTTTAGGGTCATGGTGGTGCACGAAAAAGATAAGCCCCACCCATCTGAAATATTCAGGTTTTGTTGAGGGTTTTTTTAAGTATCAATCTTTGTTTTTCTCCTTCTCGGAAAATGAACCTGCATTATTGACATGCAGGCACCTTTATTCAGAAGGTTTGTATAGTAGTATATGGGTTTTCCTATTTTTAAATAGTTTAGAGTCAAGGTGGATGACATAATATCTTTTACTGGACCAACACCTTCAAAAGATGAGTTTGGGAGCTTAAATTCATAACTTGCTAGATACTAAAAATCATGGACTGAACAGACACACTGGATTTATATCATTTTACAACAATCTATAATCCATTTAGCCTCCCCCCCACCCCAGCTTTTCTTTCCCCTATGACTGGTGAGGTGTTAACAGGCCACTTCACCTTGAATGGTCCCTTGAAATGTGTTAACTGTTTATGCAAAACAATCTGTGGGACACTGTATTTAGCTTTGATGCTCTGAGTACATTTCCCACATCTGAAGAACAGCTCTGTGTAAGCTTGAAATTGGTCCAATAAAAGATATTACCTCACCCACCTTGTCTCTCTAATATCCTAGGACTAATATGGCTACAACACTACATTTAAACGGTTTAACTTTTCTGTGAGTTCAAATTCCCTTCTTTGAGCTCAGTCCCGCAAGGAGCTCACTAAGAGTTGAGGGTGCTAGATAACTTGCACCTCATTATTTTTAAGGAAAAAGCATTTCTAGCTTGAGTAAGAGATCTTGGGTGAGATTCTCACTCCAAATCTTGGCCCAGGACACCAGGTAGAGAGCCTAGAGCAGAGTAAAGGGGCTATGTAACATTGGATCCAGTCAGGGGATGATTTACCCAGAGCAAGAACTGCAGAAAACAGACACAGATTGAATTCTATGATTCTTGCTCAGGCTCTTAGCATTGCAGAGTTTCTTGGTAGGACAGCACTGCTTCCCAAAAGCAGCTGGGGACATACTGCTTTAATTTAGATGGCCCTAAAGTACACCGGGGCCACTTGGGTCCCAAAGCAACCCAGATTTGGGAGGGGGCAAGGATGACAAAGTTATATTAGGACCCACTACCTTTCTGGACTGCACAGCACAGAGTCTCATGCCCTGTATTTCCATGATAATTTACAGCCAATATGCCAACCTACAATTACTGTATGAGCCGCCACGTTGAGTGATGATCTACTATTTGCTTCTTTCACTTTCATCAATATAATAAGATTCCAGGATTGTCCCTTAGGGTTGCCAAGTGTCCGGTTTTTGACTGGAAAGTCCAGTAGAAAAGGGGACCTAGCAGCGTGCGGTCAGATGACTGAACACTAAAAGTTTGGTTACCGCTAGTGGAGGGGCAGGGAGGGGGGAGTGGCAGCCAGTCGCCCAGCTCTGAAGCAGCAGCTCCCATGGCAGCATGCAATCACTGGTTCGGGTGGCCCCTCTGAGGAGCACAGTTTGCAGGGCTGCAGCGGAGGACAGAGCATGGGGGCCTATGGCAAGCAGGGGTAAGGGGCTCTGAGCAGGCACTGAATGTTCCATGGGAGGGAAGGAATGCGAGCTGCCCCACCAGCCAATACTTCCCCCGGCTATGCTCCCAAGCATCTACAGGGCGGGGAGGGCTCGAGCGCGTAGGAAAGGGGGCTGCTGGGCAAGCAGAGCAGAGGGAGGCAGGAGGCTGTCATGTAGGAGGGAAATGTCCTAGCTCGCCGTTGGGGTTGCCTGGCTGCTCCCATGCAGCCACAGCGCTCTTCTGACCTGCACTCCCAGGCGGCCTGCTGGAGCTGGAGTTTGCAAGTCCCTTGAGGCTGCTCACGTTGGAGTTGAGGGAGAGAGCAGCGGGGAGGGGGATAGAGGAGCGAGTGGGGAGGCAAGGCCTCGAGGGAAGAGGTGGAGCAGGGGTGCGGCCTTGGGGGAAGAGGCAGAGCAGGGGGAAGGGCCTCAGGGAGGTAAAGGGGTCTGATTTTCAGTAGGGCTGTTGATTAACAGCAGTTAACTCACACAATTAACTCAAAAAAATTTATCGAAATTAAAAAAATTAATTGCAATTAACCACAGTTTTAATTGCACTGTTGAACAATAGAATACCAATTGAAATTTATTTAATATTTTGGATGTTTTTCTACATTTTCAAATATATTGATTTCAATTACAATACAAAACACAAAATATACAGTACTCACTTTATATTATTTTTATTACAAATATTTGTACTGTAAAAATAATAAACAAAAGAAATAGTATTTTTCAATTCACCTCATACAAGTACCGTAGTGCAATCTCTTTATTGTGAAAGTGCAACTTAAAAATATCGATTTTTTTTGTTACATAACTGCACTCAATACAAAACAACGTCAAACTTTAGAGCCTACAAGTCCACTCAGTCCTACTTCTTGTTCAGCCAATCGCTCAGACAAACAAGTTTGTTTACATTTACAGGAGATAATGCTGCCTGCTTCTTATTTACAATGTCACCTGAAAGTGAGAACAGACATTCACATGGCACTTTTGTAGCCGGCATTGCAAGGTATTTACGTGCCAGATATGCTAAACATTCGTATGCCCCTTCATGCTTCGGCCACCATTCCAGAGGACATGCTTCCATGCTGCTGATGCTCGTTTAAAAATAATGCGTTAATTATATTTGTGACTGAACTCCTTGGGGGAGAATTGTATGTCTCCTGCTCTCTGTTTTACCCGCATTCTGCCATATATTTCATATTATAGCAGTCTCGGATGATGACCCAGCCCATATTGTTGATTTTAAGAACACTTTCACAGCAGATTTGACAAAATGCAAAGAAGGTACCAATGTGAGATTTCTAAAGATAGCTACAGCACTCAACCCAAGATTTAAGAATCTGAAGTGCCTTCCAAAATCTGATTGGGACGGGGTATGGAGCATGCTTTCAGATGTCTTAAAGGAACAACACTCCAATGCAGAAACTACAGAACCCAAACCACCAAAAAAGAAAATCAACCTTCTGCTGGTGGCATCTGACTCAAGATGATGAAAATGAACATGCGTTGGTCCACACTGCTTTGGAACGTTATCGAGCAGAACCCATCATCAGCATGGACGCATGTCTAAAGTTTTACATTGTTTTATTTTTGAATGCAGTTATTTTCTGCACATAATTCTACATTTGTAAATTCAGCTTTCATGATAAAGAGATTGCACTACAGTACTTGTATTACTTGAATTAAAAATATTATTTCTTTTAAATTTACAGTGCAAATATTTATAACAAAATATATAAAGTGAGCACTGTACACTTTGTATTCTGTGCTGTAATTGAAATCAATATATTTGAAAATGTGGAAAACATCCAAAAATATTTATATAAATAGTATTCTATTATTGTTTAACAGTACGATTAATCTCGATTAATTTTTTTAATCGTTTGACAGCCCTAGTTTTCAGACTTTAGAAAGTTGGCAACCCTAGTGTCGCTCTGTGTCACTCTGAAGCCTAGAATGTCTGTCAATTCCGTGTGACGCAATGGAAGCAGCTACAAGCAAGGTTGAGAGCTCTTTACGCTCAGAATATCACCATGTTCAGTCATCACTGGGATGTGCAGTTTTTTTACTGTACAATATTTACATTCTCAGCCATTTTGACTTTAAGAATTACATCTGTGCAACAGCAAAGCATGTATCTATGTCAAGCAAAGAGTTCTAGACCACTGTGATCCCAGAAGTAATTGTCTCCACCAATCACCACCCTTGCTCTACAGCTATTTTGTATGCAACGATTTCATTGGTTGTATGGAAGGGGACTGCACAAATGGTGGATTAGTTGGCCCAACTACCACAGTTCTTCAAACCAGACTAGATGATCATGATTGTCCCTTCTGACCTTAAAGTTTATGAGCTCATGTAATAACCCAAACACTCAGAGCCCCTCACCACTGCACAGCGCCCCCATACACCACTTGCACAAATAAACAACTCTCCCAGCATGAAACAACCCCCACACAAATCAACAGCACACCCCCGGCAAAACACCCATTCACCCACCTTCACTCATAGACTGAATAGCTAAGTATATGTACATGTTTTTACTAGTGTACTTGTACATGAAGCTAAGTGAAATAGCACAAGACAACTCTAGAAGAATGAAATTTAATTTTTTTCTGACATAAAACTACCAGAGTTTTCAAGACAAATAATCCTGGTTGGTGATGTTTGATCCCAATGTTTGGAATGATACATTGCAAATAATGTATCAGACTTGATCCTGAATTCAGTTTTGTTTTTTAAGACTCGGAGCAAAACCAAAAGCTGCTGAGTTTTAGCTTTAAAAAAATAAATGTCATTTTTTTGGGAATGAAGTCTGAGAGTGTTGCCAAAGCTATCATAACTGGAGGGGAAGGAGGAAATATATATATAGTGTGCCCTGAAGGGAAAGCCCTGTAAACCTAGCATTGACAAGCTCCACCAGTTTCTTTATTGAAAGGGGAAAATTCTACCTTTAGATACATTTGGCATATCTGTGAGGTTGATATAATGGATATAATGTGCAAATGGATACAAGTGGAAACTGTCTCTCTTAGGAATGGATGGCTCAGGAAGTGGTAACTGGTTAGACAGCTTGTTCTCCATAGGACAAACACATTCAAAATCAGTAGTGATCAAAAGTTATTTGGTGATCTATATCTAGTTCCTACTTGACTAATGTCCACATTACAAAAATATACCATACCAAAATACCATAACTGCAACTGGCAGTTTCAGTAGAAATTACCCTTTAGCTATAGAGGTAACGTCCCTAGGTAAAGCTTTAGTACATTGATGAGGCAGTGATGGGAAGCATGCACTTAGGGTGACCAGGTAGCAAGTGTGAAAAATTTGGAGGGGGCTGAGGGGTAATAGTTGCCTATATAGGACAAACCCCAAATATCAGGACTGTGCCTATAAAATTGGGATATCAACAAAACTGAATTCAGGATCAAGTCTGATACATTATTTGCAATGTATCATTCCAAACATTGGGATCAAACATCACCAACCAGGATTATTTGTCTTGAAAACTCTGGTAGTTTTATGTCAGAAAAAAATTAAATTTCATTCTTCTAGAGTTGTCTTGTGCTATTTCACTTAGCTTCATGTACAAGTACACTAGTAAAAACATGTACATATACTTAGCTATTCAGTCTATGAGTGAAGGTGGGTGAATGGGTGTTTTGCCGGGGGTGTGCTGTTGATTTGTGTGGGGGTTGTTTCATGCTGGGAGAGTTGTTCATTTGTGCAAGTGGTGTATGGGGGCATTGTGCAGTGGTGAGGGGCTCTGAGTGTTTGGGTTATTGCATGAGCTCATAAACTTTAAGGTCAGAATGGACAATCAGTTCTTTAAACAATTAACCAGGACTGCCATTCTTCCAACCTATACACTCATGTGACTTTTTATTTTATAAAATTGCCTACAAGTGGCAGCATGCATGTGTTCTGCTGTTTGGGAAAAGCCATACAAGGTGAGGTCAAAATTGGCAATGTGAAGACAGTGAAACTTGCTTGTAGGAGGAACTGGCCCCAAACCAAATGATATCTACACTACCATACAGCAGTGCAAATTACCTCTCCCAAATAACCAGCAAATGTTAATAGCATCAAAGCAAGATTAACTTATGTTTAAATACCAGAGGTGACATTTTGCACATGGCCTCCTTCCTCGTTCCTGATAATTTTTCACCCCACCAGCCTTAAAGCTATAAGAATGGGCACTAAGGGACAAGAAACTATATTTAAAGTAAGAGGGTAAATTCAAGGACTTCAAAAACTATTTAAAAAAAGCTATAGTCATTTCAATAAAGAATTTGTAAATGAGTAGGTGGATGATTTTCCCTATTAATAGTCTATCTTTTTATGAAACATCTTGCCTTCTTATACAGCTGGTTTGAAAATAACCCAATGCCCAGTGTTTATATGATATATGAAGAAAAGAACAACTCAAAAAAAAAAAGGTACATCAGGTGACCAGGTTTCATTCCTGCATCACACAGGAAGAAAAATGCTTTCCCCATGGCCTTTATTTATTTTCTTCAGTAAACAAGCCTTATCCCTAAATAGAGATGGGGGAAAACTACTAAGGATGCAACTTTCCATTCAAAGAAGAGGATAATAAATCCTTTGGACTGGAGTAGTGTGAATCAGAAACCAGGTTGTGCCAACTAGCAAGGGGCACAGATGGGGTGCATAAGGGTTACAGGAATCTCCTGAGTATGGTATATACATTCTAGTTCACCAGAGAATGTCACGTGAGGTCTCAAATCAAAACCGGTGTCACACTGGTCATCAATTTCATCGCAAAACACATGCACAGATGTTGTGTAAGGAATTATGTATGTACACTGAAAATTATGTTCTGTATCTAGGGACTGTTCATCAGCAAAGGTGAAAAACAGGTGTGCTGTCAGACAAGCAACATTTATCTATCTGTCTGTTTACATGTAAATTAAGAACTGTATAGTTCACAATGGGTCACCACTCACCAGTCTGAACCGAATGCTAATGAAGGATTGTGAAAACTTCATAGAGAGAAAAGTACCAGGAAGAAGTAAACTGCGAGAGGATCGGGGGCAGGAAGAACCCTATCTTGAAATGCACATGAAAAGTTTGCTCTGGTATATTTGTGGAACAAAGAAGACACCCGGCATGTTTCACCTAAGAAGTAAATGGATAGTGAGTTTACTTCATGAAAGAGGAGTCTCAGGTTGGCTTGGCTGAAAACTGCTGTCAAGAACTTTGGGTGAGATAAGCTTCGTTAGACAGGAGGATAACTTGTTAGTTAAGTTTAGTCTCTAGAAAGCATATTATGATTTCATTTTGTATGTACCATTCGTTTCCAATATTCTTACTCACTCTCACTTGAATCCCTCTAGTCTTTGATGATAAACGTATGTATAGTTAACACAAGAATAAATCTAAGTGATGTGGTACTAAGCAAAGTGGTGGTCCTGAGTTGAATCTTTCAAGCTGGTGTGTACAGTTCCTTTGGGAACAGCAGACCTAGTAATTCTGTGAGTGTTCAGTGGATTAGGGGCTGGGCACTACAGGGAATGCTCTGAGAACTTGGGGGTTGGTGCATACCTATTGCTAACTAGTACAGAGAGTGAGGCCTGAGAAGGTCTGGAAGGTAGGACTTGTGTTGCCAGAGGCTGGTGGTTTCAGGGACTTGATCCACAGCAGGAACAGACAAGACTTCTTCATGATAAGGGCAGGTGGTGATGAGGTGCCTCAAAATCTGGGGACATCTAAGGACCATCACAAGTAGCACTTAAGCACTTAAAGCTGAATCATGCATACAGTGAAGTCAATTGCAAAACTCCCATTGACTCCAATGTGAAATGATTTAACCCCCTAAGCAAAGTCTCCATGATATGAAAGAGCAAGAAATGAGCCTTAAGAAAGAGGGCGTGGGAAACGTTAATGAGGACTGTGATTTGGAAAGACTATTCAGAGCTAAAGTAAAGGGCCACAAAAGAAGTGTTTATTGGGAAATGACAACTATGTCAAATAGTTTTTTTCAAACCTACCACCCTTCAGGACTGTGATTAATTTCCCCACTTTATTTATTTATTTATTTTGGTAATTTCTTTCTCACACAGACTCTCTCTCTCTCTCTCTCTCACACACACACACACACACAAACACAAACACACACACACAGAGTTTCAACTGATAATATTTTTCCTTCCCCAGCAAATAGAAAAGTGATTGCAACTTTTCAAGTTTTCTTCAATATCTCAAGCTGTAAGAATGTAGATATATCAGTATAGCTACACTGGATCAAGAAAAAGAAATGGAAAGAACAATATTGAGGAAAACATGAAAGAGGCAGAAAAATTTAACAAAATGGTAACAATGGTGGACTTCAATAATCCACATACAAACTAGTCAAATGGCCCAAAGGGATAAAGTTTAGAAAAAATATTTTTCAATATTTTAAGTGACTGCTTCTCGGCACAGCTAGCTCTAGAACACACAAGAGGACAGGCTAGTCTTAAGTAACAGAGCACCTAATTCAAGACGTGACATTAGCTGAGTCACTAAGTAATAGCGACCACAATATAATTAGTTTCAACATCCAAAGAGTAGGTAGGTGTACCAAAAGGTGACAGAGACTGAACTTCAGAAAAGGAGATTTCAGTAAAATACATAGGTTGGTCAAAAAGACTCTAAAGGAAAGGAAAGGAAATAAAATCCTTTAAGAAAATAGAGTCTCAGAAGGCATGTGTGCTACTGAACAAAAAGGGAACCAGGAAGGCAGGGAGGAAATCAATATGGCTACATGGTGGGTTTCTAAAGGCTATTCAAGTTAAACAGAAATCCTTCCAAAAATGGCAATCTGACCATACTGAAGCCAGTAAAGAAGAGTATAAATTACAGCAAGCAATTTGTAAAGTGGGAAATTAGAAGGGCCAAAATGGATTTTGAAGAGCAAATACCTATTGGTGTAAAAACAAACAAGAATGTTTTTTATTTGTATCAGAAGCAAAGGAAATGGTAGGTCTCCTGGATCGCCAGAAGTTAAAGGGAGCAATTAAGGAAAATAAGGACACGGCTGAGAAGCTAAATGATTGCTTTATATGAGTCTTCACCTTTGCAGTTGTTGGGGAGATTCCTACACTGGTCCTGCTCTTTTCTGGCAATAAAGATGAGGTATTCTAGGAAACTGAGGTGACAGAAGACGACAAGCTGGAGAAAACTGATCAGTCATCATGTCCAGATGGTACATCCAAGAGTTCTGAGGAAACTCAAGTGTGAAGTAGCTGAGCTGCTAACAAAACTATGCAAACACTTTCCAAGAGTACCAAACACTGTACCAATAATTGAAAAAAAAGCTCTAGGGGTGATCTGGGGAACTACAGGCCAGTAAGCTGGTACCTTGCAACCTGGTTTAAACAATAATTAAAAACAGAACAACAAAACACTTTGAAGATTGTGATATGACAGAGTCTAACCAGCACAGTTTAGGAAAACTGTGTCTCACTAATGCCTTAAAATTCTTTGGATGTGTCAAAACATAAAAGAGAACCAGCTGACATAAAAATATTAAGCTTCCAAAAGGCCTGTCACAAGGTTCCACAGAAAAGGCCACTAAGGAAGCTAAGTAGTCACAGGGTGAGAGGCAAAGTATTGTCATGGAGCAAATATGGGCTGGGAGACAGAAAACAAAGAGCAGGATTAAATGGTCAATTTTCCTCATGGCAAAAGATTAACTGCAGTGTTAAAGCCTCAGGGTTCTGTACTAGGTCCTACGTTTAATGTGTTTATTAATGATCTGGAAAGAGGGGTGAGTACTGAGGTAGCAAAATTTGCCAATGACACAAAGATATTTAGGACGAGAGAGGACTGTGAGAAACTTCAGAGAAATCTAAACAAGTGGGTGAATGGGCAACACAACAGTAAATGAAATTCAGTGTTGATAAATAAACATAATGCACATGGCAAGGAACAATGTACACATTGCAGGGTTCAAAATTAACTGCATCAACTCAGGAAAGCAACCTGGGTGTCACTGTAGACAGCTGAATGAAAACCTCTGTTCAATGTATGCCTGTGTTCAAAAAAAGCAACAAAGATGTCAGGATATATAAGAAATGGAATGGTTAATGATACAATAATATTATCCTGGCTTTATGTAAATCAATGGTGCAGACTCATCTGGAATTGTGTGTGCAGTCACCTCCTCTCAAAATGCATATTGCTGAACTCAAGGGGATTCAGAGAAGCATGACAAGAATGATCAAGGGTCTGGAAAAAACACATATGAAGAGAGATCAAAAGGTCTGAAATTGTTTACCCTAGGAAGGAGATGAATGAGAGAGGACATAAACATACACAAAATAATGAATGGTCTAGAGAAGGTAGATCAGGAGCTTCTGTTCTCCTTATCTCATAATGTAAGGACAAGAGGACATTTAATTCAATTATAAAGGTGGGAAAATCAAAACTCATAGAAGGGAATTCTTTTTCTCACAACATGTGATTAAACGGTGGAACTCATTGCCACAGGAAGTCATTGAGGCCAAAAATTTAGCAAGATTCAAAAAGGGATTGGACATTTATATGGATATAAAGAATATACAATTATAATTATTTAATGATAAAGTTTGTGGAAATGATATTAAGCATCATGCTTTGGGGCTTAGACCAATCTCTGACTACTAGAGACCAGGATGAGACCTAATGTCATGAAGTGATCTGCTCTACCCCCCCATCTACCTACTACACAGTGCTCACACCTTCCTCTGAAGCATCTGAGAGCAGACACTGTCAAAGATAGGATATGGGACTAGATGGACTGCTGAGTGATCCAGTATGGCAATTCCTGTGTTCCTGTACAAATAGCTTACTTTTCCAGATTGCGCTGCAAACTACATGGACTGGCAGGCAGAATGGTGAGGGAACCAGTAAGATTATATTCCAGCACAAGTTTTCTCAAAGATATGGATCACATTTTAACAGCGATTGTTTCATGGTTTACTTGCCCTCCCATTCACAACCCCAAAGAATCCTTGTGCCCACTCAGAAATTGCTCACAGAGAAAAAAAAATTAGGAAAGTAATGTATTGCTAGCTATCCTTTAATGCAATTAAGCAGCTGCAAACAAAGGGACAGACATGTTTGCTTTGCCAGCTCTCCATGCACTGCCAGGAAATGCTCCATGCACCAATAAAAACCATGTCATTATTGCACATGCAATAGTTAATGGATTATACAGGGCAACATTGCTGAATATTTCTATTTTACTGCAGTACCACGTTTTAATGACTGTCTAGCAACTATCCACTAACTCACTATCTCTGCAGGAAACTATTCACGGCTATTTTTACAACCCATCAGGTCACCAAAGCAGCACTCTGATGTTCCATATAAAACCTCCAGGCTGGAAAATTGGTATCTCTCATGTGCAAATTGAAATGGACTTTTCCGATGGGCATGGGATGGACAACTCAGCTGTGGTCAAACTGGTGTTTGCTCTTACAGATCTGATCAGTTTTTGTGATGGATAAATCTGCTGGCTTGTTCAACATAGGTAACATTGAGATTATTTTTTCCTTTAGGTGATCAGTGTGTTTCCCTAGCATTGCTTACATGACAACCAGCTCTAGGTCTCCAAAGTCCCTGGGAGCCAGAGGAGGATAAGGGACACACAGAGGAGGGTGGGTGTGGCCTCCTACACCACGCCTTGGTTTCCACTTATGGCCACATGCCAGGCTGCAATACCTGATCTGTGTGAGTGCTGGAGAATCAGAGAGGTGCATCTGACTCATTTGGACCTTCAAAGCCGCTGATACAACGAGGTCAACTATTTACCCTCAACCAAGAATTAGGGCCAGTCTTTGTACTATTCTGCTGTACTAGTGAATTTACTTGTGCCAACATGGAAATAATATGGTTAAAATGGCTTGGGAAAGTGAGCTTTATAGCATGTCCTTGGCTTTCTGGTCCTACTTCCATGCCACATATAAAGTTGGTTGATAAGGAAACTGGCAGTAGTCAACTAACTTATGTGTTTATCTTTTTTTTTTTAAATTGCCAATTACAGCCTCATCCTTCTGAAATTCTTTTGTATTACAGGGTTTTCTTTTCTGTACCTGGAAAATAGGATTTGGGGTCTGACACCTGTAATTTTTCTGTGCTTTACTGGGGCTTTCAAAATTGAGTGTATAACCATTTAAAAAAAAATGAAATCAAGAGTTAGAAAAATACCTTTTACAACAGGAAAAAAGGATGCTCCGAAGTTATTTCTCTGTGCCTTTTAAAACAGTAAATGGAGATGTTCCTCTTTCCCTAAATGATTCTCCTGTGCTGCTGACCCTTAGGTGTCATTTACTGTCATTTCTATCCATGAAACTGACCCTCAGAAATACTCTTTTTGTCATATTTCTCCTCACTATTCCATTCTCATCTACTTTTCTGTGAGGCCAGGGGAGGAGACAGAAGACAGTTATTGCAGTAAGAAAGTGATTGCGTCTCTGCTCACATTGAGGAAATCTGAAGCCTAGCTACTGTAGACAATAAAGTCCTAAAATGAGATGCAATCTGGGAAAATTAAACGTTGCCATCATGATCTACTGTGCTTCCTTTTCTAAGAGAGGGACTCAAAGTGTGCACATCAGACAGTGTTTCTTGGTGGTTGAAAGGATAAAAATTGACAAGAAACTACAGTATTTTAGAATTAATGTCCATGCTGTGCCAGGGCTTGAAGAGATGCTAGCAATAAGACAAGAGAAATTCATTTTTTTATGTCCAAAAGACTTTCAAGAAAGGATGCCTCCTCCAACAGAACTACATATTTCATAACTGTTGACATCCATTGACCTCCTCTCTTTTAGCCAATAAAGCCTGCCAGCTAATCTGACCCATGGAGATCTTTGATGAAAATACAGTAATTTCAATCAGTCGTATTCTGTTCTTTAATGATCAAGCACGTAGAGAATGCTTATTTGGGTTTGCCTATACATGTAATTAGTAGATCAGGAGCAAAAAAGAATTTCTTTTTGACCTTTGACCAGTTCAGGGAGACGAATACTTGTTTAATCCAAATTAAAATGTTCCTTTCCCTAAGTGATGTTATTCTGTTCATTCTTCCTGCCCAAACATTGACAATGACATGCGACCTCTAAGTGTCAAAGATGAAGTAATTACTTTGTGAGTTATATCCTCTTTGCCTTGTATGAATCTCAAATTCATTTTTTTTTAAACAAGGGAAGGAATTTCCACATCAGTAATTAACAAACTTTGTCATGTTAAGAACCTACACCATACATCTGCAAGGGTTTTCTTAACTAATCTGAAGGAGAGAGGAGAATTGCACGGACAGAGATGATTTGGGTGGTGATATCCCTTTTGAGAAAACATTCACTCAATGCACAGAAACCAGTGAATGAAAAGTGGTTTTGAGGGGGAGCTGGACATGGAAAGTTCCATTGCTCTGGCTCCCGGGAATGAAATGAAAAGCAGTATCTTCATGGCATTTTGGGCAGTAATTGACTGGCAGCATTTCTTGTAAAAGGGATTGACAACACTGACCTTTAGAAAATTATCACCAGATAGCAGAGAAGAGCTTTTTTCTGTTTATCCTGGTGGGACTAAAGGAACCACTCACATACAGTATGCCAAAACAAAACAAGAAATCCTCATGTATTTTTGAGTGTCTTAGGGAAGCTACAAAATGAGGCTTTTTAGAGATTCATATACAATCATATCTCATAAAATGTACATATTAAACAAGCACCAGAACTTCAAGAAGAACCCTACCTGCAAAATGTAACAGGGTCTCCATTAATCCATGCTAACAGGATCCATGCCTCTGTTTACATGTGATTGACAAGCAGACAGACAAGCAGAAGGGAGAAGTATCTATCACCAAAAGAGGTCCCTGCTGCTAGTGCACACGGGGACCATGGGAGAGACAGCCCCAGAATTAACACACTAACAGAAACCATTATCATCATTCAGCTACGTGGTATAACAGTAAGTGGTCAGGTGTATGAATTACTGGAGAGATTACATTCATTACTCTCACAGAAACCTATTTACCAGATAGGTTAACAATTCCCTTTTCTGCTACAGCCCTGAAAACTCTGTCTGAAAAGTGCATCAGCCAAAGTTTTATTGTTATATAATGATAAAGTCTAACCTCAAGAATTTTAGGCATGCAGGACCTTCGTTATCTGGGTAGCTGGCCATTGTAGGGAGAGAAGTTAGTAAAAGCCCTCTAATTTCTCTGTTTCATCGTCTTCTTAGGTATCTTCTGAAGAATAAAAGCTCTTCTGAGGCAAGTTACATGTCAGCATCTGCTCTTTAATGAAGCAGGGCAGAAATGAGTTCCTACGTGCATTAGCAGCAGTGATCCCTTGTGGCAGATTTTTTTTCTCCTCATTCATAAGTCTACCTGTCAGCCATATGTTGAGAGGGGACAACTCATCAGTATGGATCACTGAAGCTACTTGCTGCAGCAACATACAGCAAGATAGATTAAATAATAAAACAGATTCCCCTTGGAATGTGACAATTCCTTAACTCCAGCACTGGAACAAAACATAACTTTGAAATGGAGAAGAGTGAAGTATAGAACCAGATGCTAAGATGAAGAACATGAGGAAAAAGTAAATGAGTCTCAGCAACAATGCTTGATCCAATCTGGTTCAGAGCAGAGGTTTGTTTTATGGCCCATATTTACGATAACAACAATGCTGAAACTGTACATTTCAAAGTTGCATGTACATTTGAATTTACAAATCCCTAGGTCCAAGGGGTTTATAATACCACCATAAAATTGTGTTCAGTCTGACCACAGGCCAAGGGCAGTTTTCTCCTTCTCTATAATAATGAAAAAATGTGATTATGACATTGGTAAATTACACAACTCTGAAAACACAAAAACAGAAGTCTGTAGTCTCTAATATCTTTTTAAAACTTATACAATTCAGAACCAGTAGTTCTCATGTTTGTTTCTAATAAACTTTGGTCCATAAAGTGGAGTGGTGCCTGACAATGCCTGGCGATTATATATATAAATATATGGTGTGTTACTGACTTGGCATTTTATATATGTATATAAAATGTCAAGTTAGAAACACAGTATTTTGTGCTTGCACATTAATGTTTTCCAAAATACATTTCACAGCACACAGCTGGAGCACTCCAAAGGGGCAGTCCATCCAGTCCTACTCAACTCGAAGGATGGTGGTTGGTATGAGGAGCACTGAAGGTGGCAGATTAAGAAGAGGGAGGGATTCCCAAGGAAAAGTAAGTGAAGGGTTGCCTGATGATTATGAAGAATTGGCCAGGTCCACATAAAAGTGAACCACCTTTGGGTAGGCCTTCTCTGTTAAGCCTGAGGCACATTAGTAGGGCAGTGGAGGGAAGGTCACAATATTTTGGCCCATATTTTACTAGAGCTGTGGTTTAAAAAGGAATCCAGTTTCCTTGGTGGTGCAGGTAGCAATTTTCAAAAGCACTAAATACACACAGATAGACAAAAAGGATATTTTAATAAATTAATTGACCAAGGTTAATTTTAAACTAATTCTTATCTTAATATATTCACTTGATTTTCAACTTAATAAAAAAGTCAATCTACCCTTTAATCCATTCTGTGGTGACTTTTTTCTTACATGAAGCATGTCAGTTAAGATGGAGCGACGGAGCGACAGCTATTTTAACTCAGCGTAGTTTCGTTGTCTTCAATTACTTCCATCAGCTGAGGATCTGGCCCATAACGTCAGACAAAATTTTAAATGTTCTGACTTCTTCAGTTTTTGTGATAATGTAAACATAAATGTACAGGTATTGTCATTTCTTTTCATTCTTCCCAGAAGCCATTTTCTCTTTGGACCACAGCACCATGAATCACGTGAACAACTGCAGATTTCTCAATTACCCATAAGAAAGGATGCATGGGGACAATCTGAGATATCCAGAGTCACCAGTCTATGTAGCCAAGAGAAGTATTTGGCTTATAGCACTTGTTAAGGACAATTTAACCTAGTAATCCTAAAGGCTATGCAATAATGATTTCACCTCTGCTCTTCTCAGTAAACTTAAACATTCATGTTCACTTTGCAAATCAAAGGGTTTTGAAAGTGTTTCACCTTTAAATAAATAAATACCATAATTTGTACTTCAATAGTGCCTTCCATCCAAGGTTCTCAAAGTGCTTTATAACAATAATAAATTAATGCTCATAACAACCCTGTGAGATAGGTAAATATTATTTATCCTCATTTTACAGATGGGAGAACAGAGATAAAAGGAAATTACTTATTTTAAATGTAACTCTACTGAAACAATGTTATTTCACCATCTTTATTTAAACTTATTTTAAACTGTTGAGTTTAAATCCAGGTCAGGACAGAAAAAAAATAGGTCTGAAGGAAATGCTGGTGTTACATTTTGATCAAGAATACGTCTCATGAAGAAGTGAACATTTAAGTGATGACACAGCATAATTCAATAGGATGTCCCTATTTTGAAAATGTCATCTATAATGTACTATGATGCACTGTTATCTGTAGTCTTCCTTTCTAAAGGATGCAATCTGGCAAAGCTTCCTCATGCAAGCAGCCCAATGAGATCAGTGGAAAAACTTGTGAGTGTAAGAATTACTCCTAAATAGAAAACAGAAGACAGTGCGTGTATATACTGTGAATACAGCCTATATGTGCAGCACTCTTAACCTCTTGCCAAACACAGCTATATAACCAAGCGGAACAAGTCCTGGATTGGCATATCTCATATCCAGAAATTCTCATTAAGGGACAGATTCCAAATGCTTTACTCACACTGAATAGTACTTTGCTCCAAGAACAGTCCCATTGAAACACATGGTGCTACTCAACATGAGTAAGGGTATCAGAATTTGGATCCAAGTTAGAATGTTCAACACATTAAATGAAAATTACAATATCAGAGTGAGTAATGCCTGAGAAGCCATTGCTGATGGCCCACAGGCCAAAACACACTTGTTCCTGCCTAAAAGCCTTCATGGCTGCCTGAGGCCATTTAAAAGATGCAAAACAAAAAAGCATAAACCACTTTCTGATTTATAAGAAAAACTAAGTGATTTCTCTAGGTCAACTATGAATGACAAAGAACAACCTAATTTTAGTTAGGTACAAATAGGAGCTTTAGACTTCACCAAGATTTTCCCCTCATTACTAACAGTACTATAGAAAAAGGGTTATTTAATAACCGAAGAGTTAAAATTTGGTGCTTTTTTCTCCATTTTTTCCAGCTACTGGCAGATGTTAGTTAATGGTCTTCAGACATTAGATCATAAACTATACTCACTTCAGACACTGAAACCTCAGTGATTATTTGTGCATTATTTAAGCAACACACTTATAATAGCCTCAAGATATTTCTCTAGGTTTTGTTTTAAAGGAGAACCTTAGATAATTTTTTAATGTTTAAAATATTAAAAACCTATGCTTAGGCATTTTATTAGTTTCTTTTTCCTCTTTTCAATAAAGCTATATATGAACACAGTATCTTCCCAAGGAGTAATATTTCTTAAATCCTCTTCCAGACACAACATTCACACAGAAAGCAGTTGACATTTGTCCATATTAAGACTTCATGATGGAGCAATAAAATTGAGTCATATGGGTTTGCTTATCTTCACAGGATTACATGGCATATTTATCCCCCAGGAAGTGACTGACCTTCTTAAAAAACCAAAGCCATTGCATACAATGAAAGGTTTATATTTTTAAATTCAATTACAATTTAATCAAATTTAGTTTATATATATTTAATAAGGTCTGATGATTGCATGTTGTGTATACAAACTAAGATTGCATCTGGTACCATAAGCACAGTTACAGTTTTACCTTAATATCCTGATGGAAAAATTGTCCATAAAATTGTGCATTGCTAGTTCTCTGATTCAATAGCAATTTTCTCTTTTTGACAGTTACATAATATTTTTAATAAACATCCAGATAGGCATCAGATAGATTAGTTTCATTTGAACATATGGTGAATATAAAATAATTTGATTTAAACATAAAATACATACTGTTGCCTCCATCCTTCAAACACACATGAGCAACTTTACACAAGCACTTAGTCCCAATGAGCTCAAAGGGAGCAACTCATGTGTCAAATTACTCATGCTCATAAGTGTTTGCAGGGTCAAGTCCTACCGATGTGATTTTGTTGTTCTCAATTATATGATGTCAATTTTGGATCTGCTACTTGATCTTAAAATCTGACAAGGCAGAGTCATTTATGAAGCATTGATTTAAATGTTGATAATTGAATTATTGAGTGCACTCGTCATAAATAACAATACATAGATTATGAATGAGCATTTGGAGAGGATATCATAACTTAAAGAAATAAAATGCAGAAGCATCTATTGACAACCTTGAATATGGGATGATCCAAAACCCACTGGAGTCATTAGGAGTCTATCAATTGACCTCAGTGGGTTTTATATCAGGTGTCATAAGGGGAATACAGTATCACAGGTATAACCAGGCTGGCTATAATGTAAATCATGCAGCCTAACAAGTTCTAGATATTTTGAAATTGATACGAGGAAGCCACACAGTTGTAGTCCATCTTCCATAGTACAAAATCACTCATAAAGCCTCTTCCAAATTCACATCAATATTGCCCTCCTTCCCTTCCATCTATGTCGATGATCATCTTTCCCTATACATCTACTCGCTCCCTCTATTCTGCCAAGTCTGCCCTCCTCTCAAGCTATGTCTACTAAAAATCTGTGGCTGGCCAAGCCAGCTGACTCAGGTTCACAGGGCTCAGGCTAAGGAGCTGTTTAATTGTGGTGTAGATGTTCAAGCTGAGGGACCCTCATACCTTGCAGAATCCTAGAGCCCGGGCTCCAGGCCAACATCTATACCACAGTTAAACAGCCCCTTAGCCCATGCCCCGTATAGACCAGACGTAACCTGTGGGTATCTAACTGCAGTGCAGACATGCCCTCACTTTCCTGCCCCTTCCTTCCTCCTGTTAGATGCTGAGACTTTGTTGACACTTCCAACAGTTACTGTACCTGGAAACGTTGGAACACATCCAACAGAACAGTTTAAAATAAAATATTTTCTCATTTCTACTGCTTAAAATCCATTTCTGATGCAGTAACATAGTAACATAACTCAGGGATAACCTGAATCACCTCCAGCTCATGGGCCAGATCCTCAGCAGATACAGGTCAGCACAGCTCTACTGACATCAATGATTAGCTAAGCAGATTTAGACAAGCTGAGGATCTGGTCTCACTAGTTCAAATCAGTTTTGGGTCAATGGTAACCAAAAGCATCAGATACTTGGTGTCTTATTGTCAAATGAGTTGGTGGTCTCTAATCCAACTCCTAAACATATAATTAAGCACATAACAAATTACACCATCACAACCGGCGCTAGGCAGCACCTTTGCTGGCAACAGAGCTGGCAGAACAGTGGAAACAATTCAATTTGAAGCTTAAAAATATTCACTGAAAGCAAATTTTGAACTGCATGCTCCCAGTAAAAATCACAAACTGGAGAAAATCAACTCCATGTAACTAACCAAGACAGCACAAAATGCAGATATTTGCTATTCACAAATAATAAAAGAATTATTCACTGAACAACCCTACGAATAAGGAATACACTTGAAATTTCATGATCTGTTTGCAAACAGCTAGCAAACAGTAAAAGAATCAGAAAACACTTGTCAAATAAGTTATTCATTGCTTAGCACTTCCTTAGCAGAGGCTGCAAGGACTGAACAGTGAGGTGCATTTACTTTCAAGTCAGAGGTAAGGCACAGGGGTGAGGCAGTGGAGCTTCAATTGCAGCCACCTGTGGTGTACATGTTTTGTGGGTGAAGCATTTCACTGTCCAGTGCTGTCACTCTGACCATCTCCACAAATATTAAATTCACCATTAAAAAGGCGGCGGGTGGATCACGCCATCTGATATTTAAATTGGGTGTTAAAAGTGTGTTTATAAACAAAAACTTCAGCTGGGACAGTAATAATGCTTTATGTTTCCATAGAACTTTCCCGCCGAGGTTCTCAGATCATTTCAGAATATAGGAACACAGGAACTGCCACCTTGGATCAGACCAGAGGTCCAGACTGCACCAGATGTCTCAGAGGAAGATGAAAGTATCCTACAGTAGATATTTATATATAATCTGCCCCTTATATGCACTAGGTCTTCTCCTAGCCTTTAATAGTTAAAGATTGGCTAAACCCCTGATACATGAGGCTTATATCTCTTCTAGTCTTTTTGTTAGCATTAATTACTATAACTGGATATTCTGATTATCCATATAAACAACCAATCCCTTTTTGAATCTTGCTAAATTCTCAGCCTGAACAACATCCTGAGGCAATGAGTTCCAAGTCTAATTACACACTGTTTGGGGGAAAAAATCACATTATTAGTTTTTAATTTGCCACCTTTTACATTAATTAATAATTAAGCCTCACTATATCCCTCACTGGTAGGTATTAATATGCTAAGTTACAAGAGGTGAAACTGAGGTAAAGAAGAGGTTAAGATGATGTTTTCAAAAAAGTATCCATCAATATTTTATGTCTATGGTTTTCAGCACCCAACTCGGGACACCAAAGATCTGGTTTTCAGAAATAATGAGCATGTGCAGCTCCATTTGATTTGATTTTGGTGAATAAAGTAGCGTGGACTGTTGTCCTTTAAAAATAAGCTTTGTTCTGTATTTTTCATGTAGTTGTCTTTCTCCCCCCCCCCCTCCTTGCAATAGAGGTGGTTAACAATGGTGGTTACCATTACCAAAGGAATAATGCACTTTCCAAGTTGAATAGTGAAAACCACAATAGGAGTCAGTTCCAATTGATCTTTCACCATCTTTCTATAGGCAATAACATTATAAAGCTTTTTCAAGAGGAGGTGAGGATACAGGAGAGACACTGAAAATATCAATGAAATTGAAGCATAAATACCATTAATAAATCATAGCTGTAGGGTATAACTCCCCACAAAAGAAAGGCCTAATCAATAATGTACATATAAAAATTCTGAATTTGCTAAATTTGCTTTTAAACAGTATAGAACTGCTCCCTAATTTCACACACACCACTAGCTAATGATTCCTTGTGTTATGTAAAGCACACTATTTGGATATGTTGACTTCTCTAATTAGTCTATAAATACTTGACTTTTACCCACTGCTTTGGTAAGTGTGATAATTGCTGGGGAAAGGCCAAAGCATTTATGGTCAATCAGATGATGAGCGAAGGAATATGGCCCTTTCAGCTGAGTAAAATGCAAAGCATTATGTGGCAAGGCAGAAGCTATTAGCAGGATCAATATTTCTCCTCGTACCTTAATAAATCATTATATCAAAGAACAGTTGCAGGATGAAGAAAATCTCATTCTACCAAAAAGGATGCTTCCAAATCAGCAAATAAAATTGTAATTTAAATGCTAAGACCTAATTGGTGTACAAAGGAAACTACAAGCTCAGAATACAGCCCTCTGATGCCAGACGTGTAAGCAGATTGAATCATTAGTGAAGGAAGAAAAGCAGAAAGACAAAGAAAGAACAGCTCTGTTCAGAGCTGCACACGCATAATTTGCAAATCGGTAAATATGTATGAACCTGCACCACCGTAGCTAACCGATGACATTGTGTTTAGTATAGATATCATAGGTGGCAGAAGCTAAGGGAATGCTGTGAGGGCATGGTGGTCTCTGGTATCCTAACTATTATACTGAAAAGAATCCATTTCCAACTAATCAAAACATTTTTTTTTCTTCATCCACCTATATTATCTTTAAATATGTGACATGTTTTTCTGGTAGAAGAGGGAAGGAAGGAAACATTCTGAAGGCTATTTTAGGGACTAAAATTTTCAAACACACTTGCCAAATTCAAAATAAACAAAACATCACATGTTCACAGTTTGGATATCACAATGACTTTTAGCTCTCTTGTTCCCATGGGACTAATCCTGCATGCCTTCTGAGGCAAACTCCTGTTAACATTAGTGAGAGTTTTGACTGAGTATAGACTGCAGGATTTTGATCTATATATTTAGTACAATAGGTGACTCACTGACAACAGATAGGTAATAGGTGTTGGAGTTAGATATGCCACAACAGATTAAACAACGTGGAGTCACAAGTTTATGTATTGCTATTAACCACAATAGAGTACACATGAAAAACCATAACTGCAACAGTGGTTTGGGGTTGTATTACATATGTCATTTATCTATTATTGTGTCATATAATTAATCCTTTAGTTATTGGATTAATATCTCAGTCTACTGAGGAAGGGTGAAATAAAACAGGTGCCTGTGTGCCTATTGAACATAAAGGGCCTACAGACAAAATACTACACAGTGTGCAGCAAATATTCTAATCTATAGCTTTGTTTAGTCAGGCTGAGTTCAGATCTTTATTGAAGAGTTGCTGTAAAAGAGTGAATACTACTTAGCTCTTTAAGCTGTTGCTTTTCATCTCTATCACACCACTGGAAACTTTTTCCTTGTTGACTTAAAGTTAAGAATTTTGTTATGGAAATCAAAGTGGGTACTTTCTGATTCTTCAATTTGTATTTCATATGGTTGAATTCCATAGAGCTGACACCTCATAAGGTCAACAGCCATATGGCTGGAAAGCTGACACCTCTGCCTCAAAGGAAGAGGAGGGTCAACATCATGTTGCTAGGTGACAGCTCCTCTCCACACTCTGAACCTGCAAATATGTAACCCCCGCCCCCATCCCCCATCAATTTTCTGGCAATGTAGGCTTTCAGCCATATGGTTGTCAACCTTATGGGGTGCTGACCATAAAAAAATGTTGACCATATGGGATTCAACCATACATCTGGAGCCCTGAGATAAATGCACAGATAAAAATGAACAATTAATCTATGTTGCATACTTTAAATTCTGTCTATGGATGTATTTTCTTCCAAAAGGATAACAGATCGGCCTGTCCACAAAGCATGTCTAGAATCAGTTTATTGGCCAATTCTCACGTGGCAGAAAATAGATGAATTCTGCTTTATAGTGCATAAGAGGCCCTCTTTAGTAGTATAAAAGCCTGTTTATATATATTTAATTGTTTGCATGGCTCCTGAAGACTCCTCCTTTTCTACGGAGAGGTGTGGCTGTCCTGTCTGTCACATCAGGCCCATTAACACACATCAACGTCGCATCACTATTGCCTCCAATTATATTTTAAAAAGCAGTCTAAGGGTACGTCTATTCTGAAAAGAAAAAACAACAGCACTGAGTCTGAGAGGTTGGGTCAACTGACTCAGGCTTGCAAGGCTTGCGCTGCGCGGCTAAAAACTGCAGTGTTGCTATTTGGGCTCCGAGACCCTTCACCCTTGCCCGGTTTTAGTGCCTGGACTCCAGCCCACACCCGGATGTCTACACTGCTATTTTCAGCTCAGCAGCCTGGGCCTTGCAAACACAAGTCAATTGACACGGGCTTTGAGATTCAGTATCGCAGGTCTTTTACTGCAGTGTAGACATACCCTACGATACCATGGTTGCCTGGATCCCACAGTACCTTTTTTCCTGGCATTTGTCTGCCTTGTAGATTGTAAACTCTTTGAGGCAAGAACTGTCTTTATTTCTGTGTCTTACACAGCACTAAGCACACTATCAGCACTTGACAAATAATAAGATGGGAGTGGCCCACTATGAGCATAATCCAAAACCCATGGATCATGCCCCATGTTATCAACGGGGTAGGACCCACCACAAAGGTTCTGCCTAGTACCATGAACCTCATTTTTTCTAGTCAGTGAGGTCAGTGGTGCCAGCCACTCTTTAGAGAGACGCACATACTAACTCTTCACACAAATAATTGGGATGGTATTAAATGGGCTCAGTAAAGATTAAGGCTTTTCTTATTCCAGTCAGTCTGAATGATTAACAGCCTCTATGTTTGTCATTAATTTTGGTTGCCATAGTAGCCCTTTTAAACTTGTCTCTAACAACAAAGGAGGAATTATCTTCTAACTCTAAATCAATCAGAAACAGAATGATTTTATACTCATTTTTGTTTCATTATTGCAGGTAAAGCATAATGAATCGTTACAACAAGGCTTTCTGAGAGGGATAAGACGTCAATTTAAATACTCAGGTGACTTTTAAAAAGCAGACAAGGAAATTAAATCATATTGACGCTGTCTTTTTAAGTGAAAATTTAGCCCTAAGACAAATTTGAAAGACAACATATTACAAAACCTAAGAGCAACAGAAATATTTCTATGAATTTTTAAATTTTTTTGGCCTGGATTTAAACATTTCCATGCAGTATTTGCAACCCGAACATTATAGAATTGTGCTAGTGCACGATAGCCAAGAAGGGGAGAGGGGCAGTAGAATTGCCTATAAACAAGAGAGAAACTGACCAGTGAAGCAGAGGAAGTTTCATCTACTTCATGGACAAGGCTGTTCAGACTGTAATGGGATCGGTGGCCCTCATCATGGGACAAATGCCAGGGACCAAATGCAGCGTCTTCTCTAACTTTAAACCATTGTCACACACTGAGGTTTTAGATGTGCTTAGGGACCTTCAGGCCGCAACCTGCAAATTGGATCAATGTGTTTCTTGCCTGATAAATTCTAGGAGGGAGATATCAGGTCTGTTATTGGAAAACACTTTCATTTCTTTCTTCCTGGAGGGCATGGTGACAGCATCTCTTAAAAAAGTAATTGTTCATCTTTTGCTCAAACTGTCATGTCTTGAAACTGAGAATTATTCCAATTATTGTTTTCCCTATAATCTGCGTCATTTTGAGGAGAGGTGAAAGGTGCATTATTGAAAAGGTGGTAACCAAGCAACATCTGACATACTCAGATTTCCTTGACACTTATCAAACTGGCCTTAGTCCTAGGTCCAGTACTTGGACTGGGCTGGTCTCACTGGTCAACATCCTCTTTCTGGCAACAAAAGATTGAGTAGAATTTTCAAAACTTTCAATAAGAATTGTGCTCCTAAGTCAGATAGATGCTTTTGAATGTACTAGTCTGACTGTCCGTGTAGACACTCTTCTGTCTTTGACACCACTAACTTCAAGGTACTGTTGACAAGGCTGCAGATTGTAGGAGATATAGACACTGCGGTACTCATTTGGTTTTTCTCTTTTTTTCCTCTGAGAAGACCCTGTTCTATGTAAATATGAGCATCTTAGGGAAATACTGAAGCAGTGCAGACTGTGCTTCTTTCTGCATACAGAAGACATCCAGCTCTATGTCTCTATTTCACTGAACCCAGATAATTCATTTGATTGACTTTCCTTATGTCTGGTGGAGAGGAAAACTTGATAGCAACTGGTCTGCAGAACCTCACCCAGGATAAGAGACAGATAATGCTGACAGGCCATGGAAAACAACAAGAACAAACAGAGTTTATGTCTGAAACCCTTTCTTGCAAGGCTGCTGTAATTTTCCCCAACTCCCCCTCCCCGCAAAAAACCCACAAGTGAGTGTGGAGAAGAACAGTCCCTCTCCAAAATAAAAGCCAAACTCATGAAAGGTTTCACTAAATGAAAGAGACAAAACAGTGCAATGCACTTTGTAAGCATATTTATCCCTCAAATATAAAAGGAACACATTTTTCTTCCCAAAATGAAAAGGCTGCAATTCTGTAATTAAAAACACAAGAATACCAATACTCAAGTTTATGAATAAGCAGCCATGTTTCATCTTCTTCCCTCTACTGGATTCAACTTAGGACCTTTGTGTTTGGAATCAATCTTATTAGCTAAGAAATGGAAAGGTTCCATGGCCTCTCAGAATAAGTGTGCCTTTAGTTCCAAACTCAAGTTCTTTATTAATTACATCAAGCCAGATTTCCACGGAGACTGTGACAATAGTGTCATCAGCCTGTTATCTGTCAGGTCCCTCTTTAATGGCTCTCGTAAGTTTAATGCACTTTTGTGCAGTCCTGGCTCTATACATTGTATGTTGTGTTTCAGTCAAACTTCTCTCCTACTCAGTGCAAAATTTCAACGTCCTTATGCTAGATGGATGTAAATATAAAGACACAATCTTTCTGAGAATTACATCGTGTAATTCGGAAACTGGGGTCACCAATTCCCCTTTTTCACATGACAACCAGGCAGAGGGTGGCTGTGGAAGAACGTTTCAAGTTCCATAACATACTTTCAGGGTGCTATGCATTATGATTTTCTCAGTGAATTTTTAATAGTGTGCTGAATACCCATACAGGTGAATTTTAGGGTGACTGCACATGAGACATTCTCCCATCTTTTTTATTTTATTTTTGTGTCTGAGCCAAACTGTCTTGTCTCACTTCTCACAGTGTTCTTATAAGACATCTTGGACACTATATTATGTGGTCAGATGTAGAATCAATAGCATTAAGTAGGAACTCATTATTCCCTGAATGCTTGGATTGTTTTTCCCATACAACCAACCATCTTGCATTAAATGCTGATATGGATTCTTTTTAGTTCTGCATTCTTTTTCCCTTCTGCATCTCCACTTGTAGCTGCTAATAACTGATCCCAGGAATCTATATCTGTCTGGAGCAGTACATCCCAGGAGATGTGCTTCAATCATTTCTTAAAATGGTCATTTTATACAACACTGAAGGAGTTGTTGATAACCTAGAAGTAGTTTGCGACTTTCTTATCAAAGTCTTTGTCTTTCGGCTCTTTTATGATATAATCATAGATGGAACTTCGCAGGTTTTTTGAGCGTTGGGGATGAACAGAGATTGCTCCTGAATGAAGCTGATGCCAAAGGGTTGCTGGAACTATCATCACAGCTTAGTTTTGATGATGACAATGGCATTGCAAATGTATCTACTGTAGGATCATCAAACTCAATGTTCTCTTCTTCCACTTCAGTAAAGTGACTTTCAATGGTAGATTTAATGTTAAATCTACCAATTTTTTTTCACTTTTTTTAGATAAATAGCAAAAGAGAAAGGATTTGCACTTTCCAATGTTGGGTTGGGTTTTTTGTAGGAAAGGGGAAAAGATTTTGCATAACACTGCTATCTTTGAGGGAGCTAGACCATCTTTCATGTCTCACGTTTGTAACTCAAGGGTCTTATTGGAGCCACAGCTGCTTTTGGATATTTCAGAGAGTAGCAGTGACCATGACTGCTTTTTTCTCATCTTCTTGGATGCAAGGTTGCAACCTTTCCTCTCGGATACTGAACTCACCCTAGAAATGCACGCTTTTCTCACCTTCATTTTGGATTATTGCAGCATGCTCTAGCTAGAGCTATCTCTGAAAACTTCTGGTTTGGTGCAGAAACTGAATTCATTCAGTTGGTTGATGATTTCCCCCTGACGATGGATGAAGACCAAATGTGAATGCCGGTATTATTGGATCATCAGTTGTCTTCGATACCATTGATCAATAGGCGTTGTTGACTCACCAGAGGACCCTGGAGAAAGTGGACATGGCTGCTTATCAGTGGGCTCCATTCTTTTCTCTCAAAGAGAACTGATGGGTAGCTGAGGATAGTTGCTTCACGTCCCAAAAAGTGAGCAGGGTGCTGTACAGTGCCATTCTGTCACCCTTCCTGTTCAAAGCATATATGTGGGACTGTTATGAGGCATTAGGTGTGGTGTTTTCAATATGCTGATGACAGCCACCTCTATGTCTCTATTTCGACACAATCAGATGATGTGGTTCAGGGCCTCAGTTGGAAACTAGCTCAGACTGGATCCTAGATGAGAATGAGCTGGAAGAAGCTCCATCCTCAGGAAACTGAGATGATGATGATGGTGGCTTGGAGGAAGCAGTGAGAGATGGCGAAGGCAATATCAGTTCCTTTGGTTGAGGGAGTTGTGACGTTGCACCCCATAATGCTTTATAGAAATATGCGTATGAATGTAAATATGACATAACTGGAATATGTTTTATGCTACTGTAGCGGGGCAGTTACCCCGCTCTGACCCGGGAGGGGTTAAACCAGCCCTGGGAAAGGGCTGCCCCTGGGAGCCAATAGGTTAGGCTGATTGGGGAAGCAGCCACAGCTGGGGCCACGCCCCAATCAGGCCACAGCTGGCCCTATAAAAGGGCTGTGAGGCAGCAGCTCAGGCAGTCTCTCTCTAGCAGTGCAGAGAAGGACTTGGCTGCCTGGGAGCTGAGCAGGGTGCCTGAGGTAGACCAGGACTGGGGAAAGGCAGAGGAGCTGGGGAGCTCCAGCCTGGCAATTCCCCAGGCTGCAGGCCTGGCTAAAGGCCCAAAGCAGGTACTGGGATTGCAGAGGTGCAGCCCAGGGTTAGGAAAGACAGCAGGTCCAAAACCCCCTTGCCGATGATTAGTGGTTTATAGACTGCAGTCTGCCCCAGTGAGCGGGGGCTAGATGATGACTGGCAGTAGCCACTGAGGGAAGGTGGGAATAGAGGGTTGGGGGTTCCCCTGGGTGGGGAGACCCAGAAAGTGAGGGTACTGCTAGGGGGGCCTGAGGCACATGGGTTACTGGCCAGCAGAGGGCACTCCATGGCTGGAAAAGCTAATTCCCTGGACAGCCAGCAGGAGGCGTCGCACCGGTGAGTCGTTGCCGTGCTACAGCTACATATGCCATGTAACATATCTCTGCAAAGGTTATGATCTACTGAATATATTCATCCTATTTGTATGCATGTATCATTTTTGTATTCGAAGTTATGAATATTGGCTGTGTACTTGTTTGATTTTTAAGTAGCCTTAGTAAGGCATTTGGGCAGCTTCTTTAGAAAGGAATTTGCAAGTTAAGTGCCAAATCAAGAAACACTTAATGGACAATGGATCTTGGAAGACTCCAATCCACATAAGAAGTCTACCTGAGGATGTTCAAGATAGCATGTGAACAATGGCTGCCTCCTGTAAAGTTCTGAGTCATGCATGGACACGTGACTTGCCCATGTGACTCCAAAACTCCATCTTGTAGCTGGGATTCTACATGGGGGCGGGAGGGGAACCACCCACAAGAGAGTCTATTTAAGCCCCTGGAAACCCCTCCATTTTGTCTTCAGCTGGCTCAAGAGATAGCCTCTCCACCCCAAAGAATACCTGAAAGAAACTGGAACAAAGGACAGTAACCACAGGGGTGTGAGTGATTGCTCGACCCAGACTAGAAGGAGGCTAGACTGTAAAAGAAGCTTACTGGAACATCTCTGAGGGTGAGATTTCATCTGTAATCGCTTTCCTACTGTATTAGGTTTAGACTTGCATGTTTTATTTTATTTTGCTTGGTAGTTCACTTTGTTCTGTCTGTTATTACTTGGGTCAGGTCTTCACTACGGGGGGGGGTCGATTTAAGATACGCAAATTCAGCTACGCGAATAGCGTAGCTGAATTCGACGTATCGGAGCTGGAGTAAGAGCGTCAATTCGGGGATCGATTGTCGCGTCCCGACGAGACACGATAATTCGATCCCCGAGAGATCGATTTCTACCCGCCGATTCAGGCGGGTAGTGTAGACCTAGCCTTGGAACCACTTAAATCCTACCTTTTGTATTTAATAAAATCACTTTTTACTTATTAATTAACCCAGAGTAAGTATTAATACCTGGGGGGGGGGGGCAAACAGCTGTGCATTTCTCTCTATCAGTGTTATAGAGGGCGAACAATTTGTTTATCCTGTATAAGTCCCTAAAATCCCTGCAGCTACCGGTGAAGGAAGAGAGGTTGGTGACCCTGAAGATCTCCGTTTAAAGCTGTGATGTACACAAACCCTGTTTAACGGTCTATATTTCCAAATGTATGAGAGCAGAAGGGCATACTAGATATATGCATGGCTCTGGAAGGAAGATCGAAGGTAGTGGGTTGCCATGCTTACACTCATTGTAGGAAAATTGCCCTCCCCGACCTTTGTGAAATTGGTATTTTTGTGCTTGCATCTCATTATATTAGAGAAGGCCTGCTGCTCCTAAATCCGTTCTGAGTTCACCAACAACCAAGTGGTAATCACTAGACTCAATGTTCTATTTTGAAGCAGGATTATAGTCAATCTCAGCATATTCAGAATGAAAAACCAAGAGAAAGCAATGAGATAAAGGCAGAAAGCTATAGAACAAGAGGAAGTGAGGGAGAGGGAAACGCAACTCAGATGGGGGGGGGAAAGTGCATTAAAAAGATTTTCCTATTCCAGCACAGTAATGAGTTTCCTTTCTTTAGTCTGTATTGTTTTCAATGATTATATTTTTTCTCCCCTAAAATCGAAACATGTTTTGCCATAGGAATATCATGGGTAGAGTTTAGAATGTCCACAGAAGGACTGTTGGGTAGATGTGTCTTCTGCAGATAAACACCGATAGAGGAATTAGGAAATTCCAATAGCAAATAAGTAGCAAACTGGGGGGGGGAAATCTAGAAGAGAAAGTGAAAAGAGGCTTAGAGGAAGAATGTGAGAGGCATCACAAGCAAGAAATAAAAATATAGAATGCAAAAAAAAAAACCCTGTGCAGAAAGAGGGAAAATAGTTGTAGGAAAAAAAATACAAAAAGTGTGCAACAAAACATAAAAGACAGGAACTGTCATGCTGGATCAGATCAATGGTACATGCAGTGGAGCATCCTCACTCCCACCACAGGCAGTACCAGAAGGCGGTGTATAACCCCCATAATGGAAAATTATACAACAACATGGATATTACAGAAGCTTCTTCCTGAATCTAGGCAGTTGGTGATTGACTTATGTCCTAAAGTATGTAGGTTGATCTGCCTTATAAATGTTTAGTGTAGATAATGTAACTGTGGCTGATACTCATTCACATAAATGTCTAACCCTTTTCAAGATCCTACTAAACACTTTGCCTCAATAATTGTGTACAAATGTATTTCTTTTTTAGTTTAAACATCTTGCCTTTTAATGTCATTCATTGTCCCTTGTTCTTGAATTATAAGAAAGGTGTAGATAGGCGTACCCAAACCACTTTCTCTATGCCACTTATGATTTTAATATATGTATATCATCTCATTTCTTATTTGTCCACTCTCTAATCTAAATAGTCCTAATTTATATATAAATCATAAACCATTATTTTTCAAGAATCAGACTTGTGAACAATGAACCTAAGAGCTCTTCCCTCCTTAAAATGTGTCTTTAAACAAAGGACTAATCTTGCCCCATCTGCACAATAGTCATTGCCTCAATTTGTGGCAAATGTTTCAGACACACAGGTAAAAGAATATACAATCCCAACCACTTTGTTAAACAGATTCAGCCATAATTCTTAGAAGACTTTAGTGAACCATGACCCAAAGTCACTCCTAGGCAAGTCTAGAATGCCAGATTTTATAAAAATCACAGTTAATAGTAAAGGATTTACATTCCAAATGCCAACACTAACAGCAAGTTTTCTCCCTTTATATTGAATCCTTTTCAGTGTCTGCACTTTTTTTTCTCTCCTCAAAAACAAAAACACAAGTTTTGCCCCAAGGAATATCATGATCACAGCTTGCAAGAAAGAAGCAAAGAATTTGTAAAGCCTGAGAGTGACATGAATCATTGATGGTTATGCAATTTTCTCTAACTCTGAGTAGTCCAAATTCAGAATATGTAGCTTTCCATTACACAATGACACAATGAATTTTATATCTATTCAGTTTCAAAGGGGCCAGATCTGGGATTTTTATTCATTCCATTATAGATGTAAAAGCTGTGTGAAGTTCAGATCTGGATCCAAACTGCCTTAGAGGTGGTTCAGATCTGAAGCCCTCTTAAAACAACACTCAACTTGAAATGTAGTCAATTTTAAAAAATGAATTAAAAGTAGATTCAGGTATTACATCTGCCCAAGTCCCCCTGCTAACATTTGTGTTTACAAGCAAATTTCCCTCTGTAACTACATAATTATACACATAGGAAACAGTGAAATTGACTATACAAAGAGTGCTGTCTCAAGCTCAGTCAGATATTTAAAGGCAGGGCCGGCGCAACCCCATTAGGCGACCTAGGCATTCACAAGTTAACCACAGGAATGGCAGGCGCAAGCAATAAACTACAATGACTTTTAAGATAATGTGGTTTTGCCACATACTACAAGACACAATTGTCTGGTCAAGTTACTTAGACACCAAATTCTTTTTTCAAGTACAGTAGTGTAAATCTGGAGTAACTCCATTGAAATGGGAAATGAATGGAGTTACTCCAGATTTACACCAGTGTAACAGAATGGAATTATGGAATTATGACCTAACAATTTTGCAAGAAATAAAAATAATTCCATCTCGCCCTCAAAACCTAGGCCCCCCCAGAATAAAATTATAACTTTTTACTTACTTCAAATATATCAATGCTCTAAAAGTAATAAACAGATAGTATACTAATCAATGCAGTAATGTATATGCTGAAATAATCAGGGATTCAATATAAATTACAGACCTTTACAAAAGCAGATTGCTTATCAGCAGACCCATTAGCGTACTTCTGAAGGAAGATTAAAAATTCTCATGGCCAATCCTATAAGATCAAGAAACAAAAGTTAAAAACAATGACCTCCAGAAGAGAAAAAAAAAATCATTGTTTCTTCAGGAACTAAATGCTAAAAAGCTGACTCTAGCATTGGTGTAGAGGTTATTAAATATCTTAAACTATGGAAGCAGCAAGATCATTACAATTATTTAAATATTGGAAAGTCCAAGCTCAGAGGGGTTTATTTACTATAATTCAGAAAAAGAAGAATGCAAAATAACATTAAATTATTTTTTAAATCACTATTGAAAACAGTTTTGATAAAACTGCAATGGATTTATTGCAACTGGATTGTAAAAGATAAGAATGCTGCACCAATTGATATTCTCTTTGAAATGTCTATAATACAGACCTTAAAGTGCATTTTCAAATATATAGCATATCCAAGCAGCAGACATTTATTTCTAGCCATGGCACTTCCAGGCTTTTAGTTCAATGAAACCAGAAATAGTCTACATGTGCTACATGATAAAGGATGTAGTGATGGGTCCTGCCCTACATCAGTAAACAATTTTTTTCTTTTAACTGACAAAGAATTTCAGTGGTAAACAAATGCCTAAGCCTTTTATGAATTCTTCAACACAATCATGGAAAACCTGCCTTTTCATATTTCCAGTGTATGCTATTCAGAGTCAAAATACAAATTCTATTTCCCAAGATGCATCAGTTGCTATGTTTTCCATTATGGCAACTATGATACACAAGGGTAAATCTAATACACTATAGCTTTCAGCTACAATCCCCCTGGAATCCATACCCACTGTTGTAAGGATAATTATCTGGGTATCCCCGAGGCCAACTCTTACAATTTTCATATAAAAATCACCTCTTGCATAAGACATGAAATTCAAAATCCTCTCCACAGATATCACTGAGTCACTCCATTACCTCTGGGAAAGATATAAATTATGCATTCTTTGATTCTCTTTAAAATTTTAGATGCACAGGGGACAAAGAAGCATCTCAATGGTACTAAAAATATAAGGCATTCAAGAAAGAAACAATAACTTGTTTGGTATTAACTGCTACAGTGCTCCAAGGCTCCCTGCCTGGTCAAGAAAAGCACATAAAGCACTGAAACATAACAGCAGGCTTGCATGCTAATGGCTGCTAGTGACAAGGACTCATTGAATGTCACTGCTTCACATACTGCGTACTGTTCATTTTTCTTATCTGTGTGACCTCTCCTTTGAAATGACTGATGAAACTCATGAGAATTAGCATCTCTGCTTCTGGGCATTTGCCACCAAGAAGGCATTCAGTAACATCTATACTAAAACATAAAAACAGAAAACAAAACAAGAAACAGCCTACATGAGCATTGTGAAGGTTCCTTTATCTATATTATAAAAGGACTGCTTTGTGAAGCTTCATCACTGAGTTAGCTTTTACCTTGATGCCCTTTAAAAGTATTAGTTTGTCACAATACATGCATTCATATTTCAGATTTGGCTAACATTTTCATAATTGGTGTGAATAAAAAAGGAATAGCTGTTGCTGCAAGAAAAAAGAAATGTCTCTGTTCTAATGCCCTGCTGCTTTAATGACCTATTTCACACTAGCATCTGTTCTGTTCTGATGAACCACTCCAGACGAAAGCTGGCAAAATAACACTGCAAGTATGTTATCCAGACATCCACTGAGTGCTGCAGATGCTTCGTTCCATGGTTCACATTTAATATGTGCCTGATTAATTTTTCTTTATTATTTCAACTACTTGGCTTATAGAATTTCTTATAAGTTCTGAAAATGTAGGATTTGCTTCACAGACAGAAGGATGGCATACTAAGAAACTGCCTTGGCACTAGCAGATTCATTAATATGTCAAGCATAACAAGCGTCAAGTCATGTGTGTTTGAATTGCCAAAAGTTGCCAGTTAATTACGAATTCCAGAGGAATGTAAACTTCAGTAACACATTGTATTTATAATATTTGCCTGCAGAATAAATACAACATTCATTTCAATTTTGAAATTACAGATATTTGCAGATACTCGGATGCTGAAGAATGGATCACTATGACCAAAAATGTTATGCCCAGACTCTGCCTCAAGCCTTTGACCTAATGAGGTTAGTGACAGGGATATGAATGATTTGAACAGAAAATGAAATACAAAAGTAGTTTTATCTTGAAGTGCAATATTTCTTCTGTCACTTAACCAATTTTTTTCATCTCAAAATTACAGGGTACACTACAAATTTTCAAGGCTAGCGGCAGCTATGACAGCCTAAGTGCTATTTAAAAACATAATAATTTATGAGTTGGGTTGGTGGAAAAAGCAGAGGTCACATGGGAGAGTCCTCAGAGAGGCAGGGCCGGCTCTAACTTTTTTGCTGCCCCAAGCAGCAAAAAAAAGCGCCGCCCCACCGAGGCTCCCCCCGAGCGCCGCGCCGCCGGAACCCCCCCCCCCGAGCGCCGCGCCGCCGGAGGCCCCCCCCCCCCCGCGGAATGCTGCACCACGCCGCCCCCCGCCACCCCAAGATTGGCCGCCCCTTACCAGGTGCCGCCCCAAGCATGTGCTTGGTTGCCTGGTGCCTGGAGCCGGCCCTGCAGAGAGGTGACAATGAGAGAGGTTACAAAGATGTCTGAATGAGACAAAACAGGTGTAAATCCACTGACTACAACAGTGTTTCTCCAGAGTTATGTCACCATAATTGAAAGTAGAACATGACCCAATCAATCGCTGGCAAGAAATCAAGCATGTTATGAAACGCAATTTTCTATCTAAATCCAAGAGGAAGTTCTGTCATATGCTTCAAATAAATTTTTCACCCAACTTGACCACCAATATACAGTGTAGCAAACTGCGTGAAACCTGGAGGCAAGCACATAGGTTGCAGGAGGGAAGTGTTTGGAGGAGGAACCAGGAAGTGAATCTGTATGTACATAGCTTGAATGGTAGCTGAAGTTGCAGCATCTCTTTAAATAGTTCTTTTAATAAATATCTAGCTTAGTTTTAGAAACATGGTTTCCTCATGTTATTACCCAACATTTGGTGCATGAAACCTATTGTATGTTGATTTGTACTAGGAAAAAAATTAGGAAATTAGTAAGAGTTAACAGGAATCCTCAGGGAGGACATCCTTTTAAATAAACGGTACATATGCATATCTTCTAGTTTTTCTGTCTACTCATTTCCAGTTTGCCGGCCATTTTTACACTGTTGTTATGGGAAGACTTTTGCCTACAGGTACTTAGCTGTAAGAGGCTACGACCTGGGCTCAATCTGACTTCTTGTTGAATAGGATTCTGAAGCCAAGCATATGCCACAGAGAAAGGCTTGTACTTGGCCCTGCAAACTTAACCCATTGATGGTACCTGTTGTTCTTGTTCATGAAGAGAGAGAGAAGTAATCCTTTCGAGAGCCAGGGCCTACATCATTTAGGGCTCAGATGAATGAAAACAGGACATGAATTGCATTCATTATTGGACTGGGAGATAATGCATCGAGCAAAGCTCCAGAGGGAAACGTTCCTATTAACCTGTGGTACTTAGGCCTGGTCTACACTAGAAAATTAGGTTGGTTTAACTTCATTGGTCGGGGTGTGAAAAATCCAGATGCTTGAGTGGCACAGTTAAGCCAACCTAAGTCCAAGTGTAGACAGAGCTAGGTTGACGGAAGAATTCTTTCATCAATGGTCACGTAGCTACTGCTTCTCAGCAGAGACAGATGTAAGAATCCCTCCCATCCGTGTAGGCAGCATCTGCGCTGAAGTACTATAGTGGTGTAGCTGTGCCGTTGTAGTGTTTTAAGTATTGACGAGCCCTCAGTAGATAAGCTGCTCTGCATTAGATCAATTGAAGCTTCTTCATGGGCTCCACTTTCATTACCAGGTATAGTGTATTGTATTCCTTCCAGGCTCAAGTAATGCATGTGCAGATCACAGTGACAGGGTCCATACCCAACAGGTATGTAGCCTCCTGTCCAGCCTGAGATGGAAAAAGGTGTTTCTGGTTCTTTGGAAATGCAGAAACAGCAAAGACATCAGAAGAATTCTGAGACTTCACACCATCATAAAATAAGAGCGCATATGCCTTCACTGGAAGGAGGGGCCATTATTGAAACCGAGTTATTATGCTGGCTGGGTCTGCATGTGCGATACATCCACAGACAAGCCCTAAAAGGAAGGTGCTTCCTGTCCAAGGGAATTGAAAATGTTTTTGGAGTCAGCGGCAGCAGGAGGGGAGCTGACTCTGTCCACCCTTCCAGTAATAAATACATATCTGTTGTTACTGAGCTCATGCCAATGTCATCGCTCCAGGGACTCTGCCTGCTTGCACTAACCCTCCATGGAGGAGACTACAAGATCACGCAACATTATTCTTCCAAACACTTCCTTTTCACCTTCACCAACTTGCTTCAGTTTAACAAGCTATTCTTTATCCAGGAGTCAGTCTTATGGAGACTTTATGAAACCTCAGTATTATTAGGATCCTAAAACCTTCACTGTTTGATTTCAGATTCATCCCTGCCATGCCATCCTGGCCTTTGGGAACCCATTGGAAGTTCTTATCACTAGTTTCAAAGAAAATGTCAGGTAACAAAAAAAAAAAATCAAAAAGATTTTAGAGCTATATTTTCAAAGGGGCCTTCTAGGGTACATCTACACAGCAATTAAATACATGTGGCTGGCCCCAGTGAGCTAACTTGGGCTCACAGGGCTTGGGCTGTGCTGTAAAATTGCTGTGTAGAAGGGCTCAGGCAGGAGCCCAAGCTCTTGGACCCTGTGCGTGAGATCCCAGAGTCTGGGTTCCAGCCCGAGCGCAAACATCTTGAGCCCCACGAGCCCAAGTCAGCTGACCCGAGCCAGTCACAGCTGTGCCTCAGGTATTTTATTCCAGTGTAGACATGTGGCTAATGGCTTCCTTTTGTGCAAGTATAATTTTGTCTATACAAATCATGTACATGCACAGTTTTTGTGCAACCACATGCACATACAAAACATTTCTGTATTTTACTCATGTTCAATTTGTGCAAGCACTCATTTTTGTGCATGTGCAGTCTATCATTTGTGTGCACAAAAAACAGGCCTAAAAAATTTTGCACACAAGTTACTGCACACACACAAATGAAGGCCATGTTCTGCACATGTAAATTCCACTTGTGTTTGCAAAGTCACATTGATACACTTTTGTAATGTGTCCATCACTGTGGAATCTAGAGGTAGCTCTATATTACACACTAGTGTCGGCTGCAGGTAAGGTATGTGTAGCTACACGTTGCAGTGAAAAGCAAGCTGTGTCCACACTGCAGTGTGTAGCTATACATATCAGTGAAAGGCTCTGGCAGAGGGAAGCAGTGGGGAAAGTCTCCAGCAGCAAGGAGCTGATGGAACTTTCCCTGATGCCTCTCTCCTGCCGGAGCTTTTCCTCCGGTAGGACATTACACGGCTAAAAACAGCAGTGTTGAGAGGGAGGCATGGTTTGGGCAAGTAGAGAGCTGTGTAGGGTGTGTACAAACCCACACCCTTGAGGCGTGTCTGTACTCTACTCACCTAAGCCATTGTTCACCATCGACACTGCTGTTTATACCAATGCGAGGGGGCTATTTGTGTATGCACTCTACACATTGCCAAAAAAAAGCAGGCAGTGTAGATATACCTTTGGAGCCATGAGCTAATAACCCTCAAAAACTGCATGCACAAGTGATTTATATACACAACGGCTGTATTACCACAAATGGAAGCCACTGTGAAAATCTGACCTAAAGGCTTCTTGTAGTCTGTTCTAAGTATATTTAACAGGTAGTTATCCAGAGTGTGAGGCCTCTTTGTACCTCTGAAAAGCTGTGTTGGCAAGGAATTAGAACCACAAGGCATTTTCAAAGACAGTGCTAGCCCACAAGTGCAGCATCACATAACTAGTTTGTCATCTTACAAAAACTATCAAACATGGTGACATTTCTCGGAAATGCATAGCTTATATTTTTACACATTATCATCAATTATAAGTTCATCTTTAGACTTATTTAGCTTATAATGATTCTCAATACAGAAAATACTATAAAAATTAGAAAATTAGTTTACAGATATACAAATATCTTTCATACAGGAAGCAAATGGCTGAGCTAAGCGGAAGCATAATAAAAATTCCTTATACAAACATTTGAAGAGTCCCTTAAAAATAGGCATACAGGAAACACCTGATTGTATCTCTCTCTCTCTCACACACACACACACACACACACACACACACAAAGATAAAGAAATACAAAGATAGTCACAGGTCATTTCAGGAATTGCATTGAAATTAATGCAGTTTCTATGGATGAAAAGAGGTATGGCCAACACTAATTGGGAAAAATGCAAAAATGCAAGCAAATCAATGTCACTGTTCAGATGTGTTTGTTAAAACCACTGGTTACTCTCCACTGATGGTAACTTGCCATATGTTCTATACTTCAGGAGATGGCATGAAAAAGTCTACAGTAAATCCTGCCTACGTCCACAGTGCAGAGCCCTGTTGGCAGTTTGAGTGTAAGCCAAACTCAGGCTTAAGCCTACACTCCCAGATGTCCCAGTTACTTCAGCTGTAAAGCACCACCACACTTGAGCAAGAGGTTTTTGTGTGTGGACAGAATTTGGGTTGGGGACAGCACTTGAGTCAGAACCTAAGTTAACTTTGCAGTGAACAGTAGGCAGGAGCTTCTCTCAGAAGAAAAAAGTTGGTTTTAAGTTACAGCCTTTAAAACTACTTTACTTACACCCAGATTGTAAGAAGATTTAAGGCTAACATGGCAAACAGTTTCTAAATTTACACTCTCAGTTCTGAGGACAGTTACTCATTGGTACAAATAATAGACTGTGTGTGTAAAAGCCTCATCCAACAAACCCTTACACATACAAATAGCCCCATTAACTTCAATACAACTACTTGCATTGAGTAACAGCTGCTTGCAACAGTCAGGTCTGCAGGACTGAGCCTGGATTATTTGATCAGTGGGCGTGAGTTTCCACCCATTAATTCAATACCTAGAAATATACATTCTATTATTCACAACTAAAAGTGACTGGGCACAGAAAAAGAAAAACATGGGTAATTGTAGATACAGATTTGTAGGTCCACGTGAGGAACCCATTAAAAAACTTTTCTACGTCTTTTTTTTTTTTTCTCTTTTCCCCACCAAACTGCTGAGGGAAATTCTTCTTGACAAAGGCCCAGAAGGGGCCAAAAACATTGGTTATTTGTTCTCTTTTGCTCTGTGCAAATGGAACAAAATATAGTTAATGCATTATGCATTGAGTAAGCACATTTTTATCTAGCCCTTTTTGTTTTTTTGCATCTTGGGAACTTTATTTTTTTCTGTCTAATAATAAAACTGAAATATTAGTGCAGAATATCACCCAGTGTAGAGTATGTGGGATTTCCATAAAGCTCCTTTGCATTTTCAGTAAATTGGGCTCCCAAGGTCTCGTTTCCATTCCTGTCCATTATCAATCACTAAACTATTCTCAGCAATCTGGTCTGTCTTAATGCTGGAACTGGCCAGTTATTATTAGTCATTTTGTTTCCTATCAAGATTAATTGTTGTTTAACTAATGTGAATAAGGCAGACTTCCCCAGTAATTAGGTGCAGATGCTACACCGTGAGTAGTCAGTGCAAATAGTTTTATATGAGGAGGATTATTGTTAGTATAGTGTCTAAAGTGGGTAGGTGCTTCACATAAACAAAAGACAGTCTTCATGCCCCAAGGAGTTTACAAGCTAATTTCAGAAGTGATGCAGCAAAAGAGAACAATAAACAGTAGGGGAGAGAAAAGGGGAAGGGAGGACAAGGATTGTAATGAGATTACATGGTTAATTAGGTTCATTCTATACACATCTTGATACTACTACTATTTTATTTTTTTTCGTTTAGCGGTAGCATGTGTTCCAGAGGGAGCAGAAGAAGGGAAGGAAGTGGATGGGAACAAATTTAATAGGGTAGAGCATGCAAGGTGGGAATGACAGTGGGCAGTGAAGAGTGTGGGTATGGATGATTGAAGACCAGGTTTAGACCAGTATCAATAGAGCTAGCATGAGTTAGAGGAAGAAGAGAGGTAAAGGTGAGATGAAGATTTATGAAAGCAGGAGAAAAGGATGAGGACTAAGAAGATTTCCTAGTACTATATGTAAGGGGACTGTTGCCCCCTTACTAACATTCAGTGGGGGTGTTTTGGTTGGCTAGCTCCCAGCACTAAAAGGGGAAGCGTCGATGGGAAATTAGGAGCCTGAGACTGACAGTCCCCAGGAACAATGGGGAGAGGCCAATGCTCCAGATCAGCCTGATTGACAGGGCGGGCAGGCTAATCAGGGAGTCAGGAGGCCAGAGGGGTCCCGTCCTCCGTGTGAACTGGAATTGCCTGAGTCAGACAGAGTGGGGCCGAGCTAAGGAGAGAGCAGGGGCCCGAGCTAAGCTGCTGGAAGCAGAGCTGCAGCCCCAAAGCCAGAGCACAGCCCAGAGAGAGCAGACCTGCCCTGGGAGGAGAGCTGCAGCAACCAGAGCCAGAGGGGCCAGACAAGCAGCCAGGAAGCAGGTCAGAGCTGGGAGCAGCGTCACAGAAGCAGCCTGCAGAGCAGACCTGTCCTGGGAGCAGAGCTGCAGCAACCTGAGCCAGAGAGGCCAGAGAAGCAGCCCAGGGAGCTGAAGGCAGAGCAGCAGCAGCAGCCGTGCTGAGGCAGAGTGGAGCTGGAGCCGGGGCTGGTGCAGTCCGGAGCGGGGTGCGGTGAGCAGCTGGGGAGAGGAGGGGGACCCTGGGCAGCAGGCCCAGCGCAGGGAGACGCCTCAGCCAAGAGGCTCTGCAGGCCAGACTTGGAGGGGGATCGTAACCCTGTCAGGGCGGGGGCAACGCTGGGGAAAAAGGGTCCTGCCACCTAGAGCCTGAGAGTGTGTGGCCACCGCCAGAGCAAGTGTCCAACCCCCAGCGTCTCTGCAGCACAGCCAGGGCCTGAGAAGAAGGCCTGGGACCTACAAGAAACAGACTGTGAACTGCCCTGACGTTCCAAAGACACTGTTTGTAATGTTCCCTGCCACAGAGCAGGGTAATGTGTTTTTCTTTAACTTTTCCCATTTTTCCTTATACCTTTTTTTAAATTAATTGTTAATTAAACAACTTGTATTTGCTTCAAATTGTATGAAATAATCAGTGGGTCAGGAAGGTGCCCAGTGCAAAAAGAGTACCCCGAAGTGGAAACACCCTAGCCCCTGTCCTGGGTAACCATAGCAGGGTTGGGGGTCGAGACCCCCAAAAATCCTGGGCCCAGCCTTGTCGAAATTTACAAGGACTCTGCCAGACAGAAAAGTAAAAGGGAAGTCCTCAAGGGCAGGAAGGCCTCTGGGTAAAAAAAGTGGAAGCGAAAACTCAAATCCTTTCGCTAGCCCACTTCACCGGGGTAGTGCAGAAGCCAGGAAAGTTCCCCACAATAGCGGAACCATTCCCCCGCTTACATAATTGGCGTCACGAACAGGATCCTATCCACAGGGTCCACCCCATTGGTTTACTGGTTGAGTTCTAGTAGCACTGTCCGGGCCTGGTTGAGCACCCTACCATGGCTGGAATTGAAGAACTACGAACCCAGTTTGCTGAACTTCAGCGCAGATTATTAGACCAAGCGGAGGCATTACAACAAGCTAGAACTGAACAGAGAGAAGCCTTATCGCTGGCCAAGGCAGTAACAGACCAACAGACAGCAGAAGCTAAGAAACCCCCTACTATTTATGTCCCCTGGGAGCGGAAGGTCACAGAGTTTGGTGGCTTCCCAACTAGACCAGGAGACATTACAGTAGAGGAGTGGGTCAAGTCTGTGAAGGCGGCTCTGCGTGTGCTAAGAGTACCTGAAGAAGATCATGTGGACTTCATAGAGGAGCACCTCAAGGGCCAGGCCAAGGCCACAGTAAAGTTCATGGCAGTGGCAGACAAGAAAAATGTGGAAAAGGTATTTGAACTCCTCCTAGAAGTGTATGAAGACAAGGTACCTATTGGAACCCAACTAAAGGAGTTTTTTGAGAGAAAGCAGGAGCCTGGTAAAACTGTCCGGGCATACGCATATGACCTCCAGGAGAGAATGAGCAAAGTGGAGCGGCGAGACCCTCAGTGAGTTCCAGACCCAGATACGGTTCTGAAAGAGCAGTTGGTGCTGGGGCTCCGTGACGACTCCCTCTGACGTGAAATGAAAAGGAGGTTTAAAGAAGAGCCCAGTAAGAAGTTCCATGAACTCATGCAGGCAGCCATTATGTGTTCAGAAGAAGAGGAAGTTCCTGTGGCAGAGACGGCCAAGCCTAACCCCCATACACAAAGTGGGGGCCTAGTGAATGCAGCTGCTGGGGAAAAGGCCCTGCCCCAAACAGAGCTAACATTGGAAAGCTTAAGTGAAGCTGTCCAAAAACTGGCGGTCCAACAGGGGGAAATGCTGAAAGTGATAACCGAGTTGATGAAAGAAAAAAATCCCATTAGTATGCCAAAATATCCAAGGGCACCAGGATCCCGAAGAGCCCCACTGAAGGACGAGCTGGGAAGATACATTTGTTACACTTGTGAAAGGCCAGGACATACTAGCCGAGAATGTCCACTGAGAAGGGGAACAGAGTCCCAGGCACTCGAAACCAATGGGGCACCAGGAGCAAGTGGTCCATCTACAGTAGAAGGCCAAGCAGTGGCAGAAGGATTCCTAGGCCTGTCCTTCGTGGAAAATCCCTCTGCATACAGTGTTAAGAGGAACGTGGGCAGTGCCAGCATATCTAGTGACTTCTGTAAGCGAGCATTTGGAGACTGTCTAACTGCTGAAGTATGTATAGCAGGGGTGAAGACCAGATGTTTGTTAGATACTGGCTCAGAAGTCACCACCATTACTGAGTCGCATTTTCAAAAATATCTGAAGGACAAGGACCTGACCATGCACAGCACACGGTTTGTACGTCTAACAGCTGTTAATGGACTGGCAATCCCAGTGGTGGGGTGCCTTAAAGCAGACATAAAGTATATGGGCCAGACACTGCCAGGAAAATGCATCTTCATCCTGAAAGACAAAGCCTCAAAAGGGAGCCATATGGGAGAAGGAGTCCCAGGAATTCTAGGGATGAACATCATTAGTGAGCTGAAGGAGCTACTCTTACCAGGAAAAGGGACCAGGAGGATGAACTGTCATGAGCACTCTATAAAGAATGCTGTGCTGAGTAGATTACTGGCTCGAGCGGAGAGGCAAAGTCATTCCCTGGGCCCCACAAGGCATATTGGAAATGTTAAAGTGGGCAGAGAACGGAAGACCATTATTCCTCCTTGGAGAGGGAAGATCCTTGATGAACACCGCTGTGTACCAGGAAATGAGCTGCAGGTGACGAGGGAAAAGGGAGGACGAGTTACCTTTCTTCAAGAAAGATGTGATGGGAGACTGCCAGTTCCAGTTCAAGCGGCATGCCAAGGGCTGATTCCTGCACATGTGGCTAACATAAGGGCGTTGCCAGAGAAGCATCAAAAAGTCTTTTCTAAGGATGAGGTGACCAATTATAATGACCAGGTCAAAGGTCACCATGACAGGCTGAAGACAGCCTGAAAAGTTGCTCTCAGTACAACAAAACACAGCCCAAAGTAGGAAAAGGACTTATGATAGCAAGTCCAGTGGGGCTCTCATCAAATCTGGTGACTGTGTACCAGTTCGTAGCCGTAGACGCCGGAGATGTAATAAAATACAGGACAAATGAAAGCCAAATCCCCACACTGTGGTCACCCACAACAATCCCGAACTGCCAGTGTACGCTAACCAGCCTGAACGAAAAGGTCCTAAGAGAGTAGTACATAGGAATCAGTTGAAACATTGCACTCTTAGTCCAGACAGGGACCGTAGGAGGTGTAGATCAGTACACCCCAAGGAGGCTGAAACCAATTGGAAAATGGTTCTAATCCCACAAACCGAATACAGAGGGGGACAGAGTGGGGCAAACCCAAACCCTAACGAAAATGGCCAGATCCTTCAAACTAACCCAGTATTACCCAAAAATAGGGAAATAGAAAATATGGGTAACAAACCACCAGTCTTAAAAAGGTCCCAAAGGGCTAATAAGGGTATACTTCCTGTTAGACTTAAAAATAATTATGTTATTGGTTCTATGTAGTGTTTTAATAAATATTGTTATGTATGGTATTAAAAAGTAAATGTGAAATGTTAAATATGTTAAATGTTCTTTTAATAATTGTTAATGGGTTGTTAATATAAAATAATGTGGGTATATGTTGTTACTATGGGGCCCAAATGTACGGGTGTAAATATTGTGGCTGTGGCAGAATTTTAGCAAGGGGGAATGTAAGGGGACTGTTGCCCCCTTACTAACATTCAGTGGGGGTGTTTTGGTTGGCTAGCTCCCAGCACTAAAAGGGGAAGCGTCGATGGGAAATTAGGAGCCTGAGACTGACAGTCCCCAGGAACAATGGGGAGAGGCCAATGCTCCAGATCAGCCTGATTGACAGGGCGGGCAGGCTAATCAGGGAGTCAGGAGGCCAGAGGGGTCCCGTCCTCCGTGTGAACTGGAATTGCCTGAGTCAGACAGAGTGGGGCCGAGCTAAGGAGAGAGCAGGGGCCCGAGCTAAGCTGCTGGAAGCAGAGCTGCAGCCCCAAAGCCAGAGCACAGCCCAGAGAGAGCAGACCTGCCCTGGGAGGAGAGCTGCAGCAACCAGAGCCAGAGGGGCCAGACAAGCAGCCAGGAAGCAGGTCAGAGCTGGGAGCAGCGTCACAGAAGCAGCCTGCAGAGCAGACCTGTCCTGGGAGCAGAGCTGCAGCAACCTGAGCCAGAGAGGCCAGAGAAGCAGCCCAGGGAGCTGAAGGCAGAGCAGCAGCAGCAGCCGTGCTGAGGCAGAGTGGAGCTGGAGCCGGGGCTGGAGCAGTCCGGAGCGGGGTGCGGTGAGCAGCTGGGGAGAGGAGGGGGACCCTGGGCAGCAGGCCCAGCGCAGGGAGACGCCTCAGCCAAGAGGCTCTGCAGGCCAGACTTGGAGGGGGATCGTAACCCTGTCAGGGCGGAGGCAACGCTGGGGAAAAAGGATCCTGCCACCTAGAGCCTGAGAGTGTGTGGCCACCGCCAGAGCAAGTGTCCAACCCCCAGCGTCTCTGCAGCACAGCCAGGGCCTGAGAAGAAGGCCTGGGACCTACAAGAAACAGACTGTGAACTGCCCTGACGTTCCAAAGACACTGTTTGTAATGTTCCCTGCCACAGAGCAGGGTAATGTGTTTTTCTTTAACTTTTCCCATTTTTCCTTATTCTTTTTTTAAAATTAATTGTTAATTAAACAACTTTTATTTGCTTTAAGTTGTATGAAATAATCAGTGGGTTAGGAAGGTGCCCAGTACAAAAAGAGTACCCCGAAGTGGAAACACCCTAGCCCCTGTCCTGGGTAACCATAGCAGGGTTGGGGGTCGAGACCCCCAAAAATCCTGGGCCCAGCCTTGTCGAAATTTACAAGGACTCTGCCAGACAGAAAAGTAAAAGGGAAGTCCTCAAGGGCAGGAAGGCCTCTGGGTAAAAAAAGTGGAAGCGAAAACTCAAATCCTTTCGCTAGCCCACTTCACCGGGGTAGTGCAGAAGCCAGGAAAGTTCCCCACAATAGCGGAACCATTCCCCCGCTTACATATAGAACCCCGCTAATCTCTGGGAGGGTATTGTTACATTTGGAAATTAAATAAACCCACCACGTAAATGCCAGCATTTCCCACAAGTTGGCATCAGCCCGGGCATGGAGTGATCCTGTAGTGCACATAGGGCAGCTAACATGATTCTCCCCACTCCACTGCTTTCCCATTCTGATCATTCCTGATCTTGTTCCCTGACCTGCAACCCAGCAACAGACAGGAAGCAAATAGCATCACATTTTTTCATAGATTCATAGATTCTAGGACTGGAAGGGACCTCGAGAGGTCATCGAGTCCAGTCCCCTGCCCGCATGGCAGGACCAAATACTGTCTAGACCATCCCTGATAGACATTTATCTAACCTACTCTTAAATATCTCCAGAGATGGAGATTCCACAACCTCCCTTACTAACATATTGGTAAAGCAACTTGGAAACAGTGATTGGACAAGGTGGCAGCTAGCATGGGGAACAAGAGGATGATATTCAAACTCCGTCCTCCTTCCTGTGCATGCAGAGTGCTCCCACTGGACTGCAGGTAGCCAATGTGGGTTGGGGGGGATTGTTAGGCTTTTCTTTTGTTCTCTCTTTTAATCATATATTTGATATATTTGACTAGGACATTGTGTCTTTTCCCAACTATAGACACTTTATATGAGGTCCAAACACACACCCCTTCTGGGGTTCAGCTCAGTTAAGAAGCAGGTAGGGAACAACAAAGGTAACAGTGATAAGTTCAACCCTTCACCCCAGGCACTGACATTCCTAAGGTTCCTCCCTCAGAACTGTCCAGCCCACAACCTAGATTCTTTCTCTCCAGAAAGCCACACATCTCTCCCTTACAGGACTGTCTCCAGGCGCCAGCACAGGAAGCAGGTGCTTGGGGCGGCCAATGGAAAGGGGCAGCATGTATGGGTCTTTGGCGGCGGGTCCCTCAGTCCCTCTCGGAGGGAAGGACCAGCCACCGAATTGCCGCTGAAGAATGAAGCGGCGTGGCAGAACTGCCACTGAAGTGCCGCCGATCGCGGTTTTATTTATTTATTTATTTATTTTCTTCGTCGCTTGGGGCAGCATAAAAGCTGGGGCCTCAAAACCCTATTCGTAGCCAATTCTAACATTTTAGGAACAAAGCTGTAACAGATTTTCTATAAAATGTGACAATCCCCCCTACCCCTCGCCACCCCAAAAGGGGAATGGGTGGTATAGTTTAAAGGTTTCATTGGCATTAACTTTTTAATTATACCCATTGTACCTCTTAATGTCCTCTACATTCCACCATTTGTGAGTAATGTAGCCATCCTAAATTTATGCCAACAACCCTTTAAAATACATTATTTCACCTTGGATTCTCTCTCTCTCTTGCTCATATAATTAAGACACATGACCTGTTTCTGTTAACTATTCTTTGTGACTGAGTTGGTGACTCATACCGCTGGAACTCAGATTTTGCAGCCACCATAAGTTGGTTATTCTTGTGGGAACTCAGACTGAATTATACCAGTAGGAATATAAGAACAGCCATATTGGGTCAGACCAAAGTATCCACATCTACCCCAGTATCCTCTCTTTTGACAGTGGCCAATGCCAGGTGCCCCAGAGAGAATGAACAGAAGAGGTAATCATCAAGTGATCCATTCCCCGTCACCCATTTCCAGCTTCTGGCAAACAGAGGCTAGGGACACCACCCCTGCCCATCCTGGCTAATAGCCATTGATGGACCTATGAACTTATCTAGTTCTTTTTTGAACTCTGTTATAGTCTTGGCCTTCATAACATCCTCTGGCAAAGAGTTCCACAGGTTGACTGTGCATTGTGTGAAGAAATACCTCTTTTTGTTTGTTTTAAACCTTCTGCCTATTAATTTCATTTGGGCACCCCTAGTTCTTGTGTTATTAGAAGGAGTAAATAACACTTCCTTATTTACTTTCTTCACACCAGTCATGATTTTATAGACCTCTATCATATCCCCCATTAGTTGTCTCTTTTCCAAGCTGAAAAGTCCCAGTCTTATTAATCTCTCCTCACATGGAAGCCGTTCCATACCCCTAATCATCTTTGTTGCCCTTTTCTGAACCTTTTCCAATTCCAATATATCTTTTTTGAGATGGGGCGACCACATCTGCACACAATATTCAAGATGTGGGCCTACCAGGGATTTATAAAGAGGCAAAATGATATTTTCTGTCTTATTATCTATCCCTTTCTTAATGATTCCCAACATTCTGTTCGCTTTTTTGACTGCCACTGAACATTGAGTGGATGTTTTCAGAGAACTATCCACAATGACTCCAAGATTTGGGGGGAGGGATAGCTCAGTGGTTTGAGCATTGGCCTGCTAAACCCAGGGTTATGAGTTCAATCCTTGAAGGGGCCACTTAGGGATCTGAGGCAAAATCAGTACTTGGTCCTGCTAGTGAAGGCAGGGGGCTGGACTCGATGACCTTTCAAGGTCCCTTCCAGAGATAGGATATCTCCATTAATTTTAATTTTTTTTAATTTAAATTTAAAGATCTCTTTCTTGAGTGGTAACAGATAATTTAGACCCCATCATTTTATATGTATAGTTGGGATTATATTTTCCAATGTGCATTACTTTGCATTTATCAACATTGAATTTCATCTGCCATTTTGTTGCCCTGTCACCCAGTTTTGAGAGATCCTTTTCTAGCTCTTCGCAGTCTGCTTGGGACTTAACTATCTTGAGTAGTTTTGTATCATCTGCAAATTTTACTACCTTACTGTTTACCCCTTTTTCCAGATCATTTATGAATAAGTTGAATAGGACTGGTCCCAGTACAGACCCCTGGGGGACACCACTATTTACCTCTCTCCATTCTGAAAACTGACCATTTATTCCTACCCTTTGTTTCCTATCTTTTAACCAGTTACCAATACATGAGAGGATCTTCCTTCTTATCCCATGACAGCTTACTTTGCTTAAGAGCCTTTGGTGAGGGACCTTGTCAAAGGTTTTCTGAAAATCTAAGTACATTATATCCACTGGATTCCCTCTTGTCCACATGCTTGTTGACCCCCTCAAAGAATTCTAGTAGATAAGTGAGGCATGATTTCCCTTTACAAAAAACATGTTGACTGTTCCCCAACAAATTATGCTCCTATATGTGTCTGACAATTTTGTTCTTTACTATAGTTTCAACCAGTTTGCCCACTACTGAAGTCTGTAGTTGCCGGGATCACCTCTGGAGCCCTTTAGCTATCCTCCAGTCATTCAGTACAGAAGCTGATTTAAATGATAGGTTACAGACTACAGTTAGTAGTACTGCAATTTCACATTTGAGTTCCTTCAGAACTCTTGGGTGAATACCATCTGGTCCTGGTGATTTATTACTGTTTAGTTTATCAATTTGTTCCCAAAACTCCTCTAATGACACCTCAATCTGGGACAGTTCCTCAGATTTGTCACCTAAAAAGAATGGCTCAGGTTTGGGAATCTCCCTCACATCCTCAGCCATGAAGACCAATGCAAAGAATTCATTTAGTTTCTCTGCAATGGCCTTATCATCCTTGAGTGCTCCTTTAGCATCTCGATCGTCCAGTGACCCCACTGGTTGTTTAGCAGGCTTCCTACTTCTGATGTACTTAAAAATGTTTTTGCTATTACTTTTTGAGTCTTTGGCTAGCTGTTCTTCAAATTCTTTTATGGCCTTCCTAATTATATTTTTACACTTCATTTGCCAGAGTTTATGCTCCTTTCTATTTTCCTCACTAGGATTTAACTTCCACTTTTTAAAGGATGCCTTTTTGCTCTCACTGCTTCTTTTACTTTGTTGTTTAGCCACGGTAGCACTTTTTGGTTCTCGTATTATGTTTTTTAATTTGGGGTATACATTTAAATTGAGTCTCTATTATGGTGTCTTTAACAAGTTTCCAGGCTTGCAAGGATTTCACTTTTGGCATTGTACCTTTTAACTTCTGTTTAACTAACCTCCTCATTTTTGTGTTGTTCCCCTTTCTGAAATTAAATGCTACAGTGTTGGGCTGCTGTGGTGTTTTCCCCGCCACAGTGATGTTAAATTTAATTATATTATGGTCACTGTTACCAAGCGGTCCAGGTATATTCACCTCTTGGACCAGATCCTGTGCTCCACTTAGGACTAAATCAAGAATTGCCTCTTCTCTTGTGGGTTCCAGGACTAGCTTCTCCAAGAAGCAGTCATTTAAGGTGTCAAGAAACTTAATCTCTGCATCCCATCCTGAGGTGATATATACCCAGTCAATATGGGGATAGTTAAAATCCCGCATTATTATTGAGTTATTAATTTTAATAGTCTCTCTAATCTCTCTGAGCATTCACAGTCACTATCACCATCCTGGTCAGGTGATCGGTAATATATCCCTACTGCTATATTCTTATTATTCAAGCATGGAATTACTATCCACAGAGATTCTATCATACAGTTTGGTTCATTTAAGATTTTTACTTCATTAGATTCTTCGCTTTCTTTCACATATAGTGCCACTCCCCCACTAACAAGACCTGTTCTGTCCTTCCGATATATTTTGTACCCTGATATTACTGTGTCCCATTGATTATCCTCATTCCACCAAGTTTCTGTGATGCCTATTATTTCAATATCTTCATTTAATACGAGGCACTCTAGTTCACCCATCTTATTATTTAGACTTCTAGCATTGGTATATAAGCACTTTAAAAACGTCACTTTTTAGCTGTCTGCCATTACATGATGTAATTGAATGGAACTTTTTTTCATTTGAAAAGTGGTTCACTCCCATAGGATTGGCACAGATTTTCAAAGCTGTTGTAAGTCTAAACAAATTTCTATAAAAATAATGTAATAGTTATTTGAATTATTTTTAAAAGAATAAGGAAACTTACAACAGTTTTAAGTGTTATTTCCTGCGTCTCGGCTTGGATCACCAGCTGGTCAAAGCAGCAAATCATTATTTGATTTTTAAGTATTTTTTTTATTATATTGAAAACATGTATGGAGACAAATTCTGGATTGGCCAGGAAGTGGGCACACATTAACACCGCAAAAGAAACATTATTCTTCATTTGGATTGTGGCTGGCGCCAGCCCCAAGCAATGCCGCCACAATAAAAAAAACTGCATGTAGCAAGAGCACAAGAGGTCATATCATGAGTTGTGCAGATTAACATCCATGTGCTATATCTCCTGATCCTTAGACACTGCTCTGAGATCTTTTCTGAGGCACCATTTTTTCACCACCCACAGAGGTTCCATGAAGCCATCTAACTATGAGTTTGGGAGAATCAGAATCATGTCAGTCACTTTTATCCTGCATCCCCACTTTGGTCTTAACTGTTCTCACACACCTCCATGAGTAAATGCCAGCCAAAATTTTACCCTTTAACTAAAAAGAAAATAAATTCACTAACCTTGGTAATTAGATGAGCTGATTAGAATATCATTAGTATTCACCTTCAGTTTCCCCATTAAACAATATACCATGGACTAAAAACAGTATCAGAGTTTGTACTGCACACAGTTTATGGAATGCAGTGTTGATCCCAGGCAGCAGCAGAGCAGGGGGCATCTCCATCCCCTGATCATTCCACATTCAGAATCATGGCAGGTAGGCAGGCAGGCAGTTCCTGGGTGGCTGGTAGGTAGATTAAATTAGATATATTTCAGGTGTTTTTACCGTAATTCACAGACCATCAGTTATTTTAACAGAGTGAGTGTAATTAAAATTTCATTGTGGCTGTATGAACATGTCTTCAAGCCAAGTAAAACCCAACTTAAATATAACTTACTGTATAATCATCTCATTAAAGTAGATTTAAATAGGGTCTGTAAAATGAAAATAAGTCTAAACCAAATATAGAATCCTCTTAAAATTTGAGTTTTATGCTTGGTTGGAGAATAAAATAAGACAGTTGCCACACGCTTTTGTCACGTTAGCCCTACAAGTGAGCCCAACCAATTGTGTATCTCATAACAGTTTAGTAATATGTAATGCTTTAGTCATACCAACAGCAGCTGAAGGGAACTGCCTTGTCAACCACTCACAAACATACATAGATGTGCTTCCTTTCTTTACTGAGATCATGCTTATGCCACAACTCTGGGGACTCTGCCTGTTTGTGATAAACCACCGAGAAATAGACCATGAGGTTGTGTAATAGTATTATATGAGAACCAGATATTTTCTAATATCCTTCCTTCAGGATGCTGTTCTTGCTCGTCAGGAAATTCCTGAAAGTAGAATTCTTTAAATCCTATGCACAAGCATACTATAGCGCCCCCTATTGGGAAGCTAGTTATTGTAACAACATTTTTGTCACATATTTGAGATAGCAAAATTAAACATGATCATAACCAGCTTACATACTTCTACATACATTCTGTTAAACCCCCCATAAAGCCTATGTCATCACAGATAAAACTTAACACCAACTTTTTTTTAATTAAATAACAACTTGCTTGACAACTAGGGTATTTTCCTCTGTATTTGGGAGGGTTCTGTTCTTTCAAGCCTCAGTATTGTACAAAGCTTTATGTAAACCTTTGCTGGCCATTTGCTGTTGGAGCAAGCAAAAGCCTGTGATGACAGGAGACACTATCTTGCCCATGGGTTTTTCTGGTTGTGTGGTGTTTTGATAGTCTTTTCCAGTATCTATTGGTTGCTTATAGGCCTGTGGTCCTTCCATCTCCTACTGATCAAGACTTGACAGAGTGCATATTTCACCATCCTCCACAGCTGTGTTTTTGTCTTGTGTTCATAGTGGGTGAATATATTTGCAGTTTTGGTGAAATATATGCCCATCCACTGCTATGTTACGTGAGTGATGGTTTATCTGTTCAACACACATAGTTTGCTTTGAAGTACATGATTTATCCTGAGGAAACAATTTAATCCTGACAAGGTCCCTGGGTTGTAGTTCTAAAAGGTCTTAACTTTTCAGTCATAATAGGTTTTGGCCTCTGAGTCTCTCTTCTTTTTTGCCTGTTACTCCTTCCACTGCTGATTGTAATAAAGCTAGGGCTATAGGGATCAGGGAAAGTTTACATCTTCACATCAAGTTTGTACCCAGCTGCTATTAAAGCCTTCTACCTGAAATTTCAGCCTGTATACCTTTCCACAGTATTCTGCTTGTAATTTACTTTATCCTAGTGTTAATACAATTGTGCCATCATATCATTTTAATTTAGCTTTGCTTGGTTGCAATTTCATTTTCTTCTCCTGCATAACACTGATGAAGTCTTTGTAGCCTAGCACATTCACTGATGCCCCAGTGTCTGTTTGGAATTCAATTTCCTGTTTGTTTGTGTGCTGATGCCTTGTCTTTGCATCTGGGGCTAGTACAAGCTTTTCAAACCATTTACTTTTTCTGTTTTGCACTACATTAATGTCATATGTGCAAAATCTCATCCTCTGAATCACTACTTGCTTCCTCAATACGGTGCCATTTTTGTTTTCTTTGTTTTTCTTATCTGCAATTTTTAGGCATAATGGTGTGTCTTGTCACAATTATTGCATATTGTTCAGCATTAGGCCAAAGGACCTGTTGTTAAGTAAAGGCCTATTGTTAAGTGAACCAAACCCCTAGCAAGCTTTAAGAATAATTTGTAATAATATGTAATGCAGAGTGATGAAACTAAGATGGTTGACCTTTACTGATAGTATTAAGAATGCAAAGTTGAGTCGCTAACTATAATAGCCTGTTTATCGAAGTGTTTTTAACCATAAAATGTACTAATCCCATTAGTATGGAAAATCTGGACATTGCTATATGTCAGGGTTTCTCAAACGGGGTCACCGCTTGTGTAGGGAAAGCCAGTAAGTCCCTCGGCCCGCGCCGCTTCCAGCAGCTCCCATTGGCCCGGAGCAGTGATCCGCGGCCAGTGGGAGCCACGATCGGCCGGACCTGCGGACGGGGCAGGTAAACACACCATCCCGGCCCGCCAGGGGCTTTCCCTACACAAGCGGTGACCCGTTTGAGAAACCCTGCTATATGTGCTTGGAAATTTGCAACGTGTACCAAAGGGGACACGCGTAACTGTCACGTGTAAAAAGAGGGAAGTTGTAAGTGATAAACAGCTAATTTGTAAGTAGTCTTATTTGAGGAATTGATCTTGAAAACACTTGTATAATCAGCTGCAAGTTCTAGTTTCCACAAAGATTAGGTATTGTATGCAAATATTTTTGTGCACTATTTCAATGAAGATAAAGGTACTACTTTCTGCCTCATCAATTAATCACTCATACCTTGCCGCTTAAGGTGAAATCTGTATCCATAAAAAGGTATAAAGGGAACAATATGACCTCATCATGGTTTTCTCCAGAGCATGTATTGATCAGTTTTGCATTTAGTTTGTCTTCTATGCTTCATATTTGAGCATTTGCCTTTGCACAAATTTTGATGCATTTTTCATTGTTTTTTCATGCTCTCTCTGTGCTATTTCGTGAATTAGCTCTGTCTCTACTCCACGTATGCTCTGAATTTGGATGCGAGCTTGTTCAGTAACTATGCACATGTCTCTACCTCTAGGAAGAGTTAGTGAGCATTCTTATTCTAACTCCTGAATCTTCCATCCATATTGCTAATTTTCACAAATTAGTCAATCTTAGGGTGACCAGATGAGAATTCCAAAATATCGGGACCGCCGCAGGGGGAGCGCCTTTTCAATTGTTATGCTCACCCGTCCGAGTCTTCGACGGCACTTCAGCGGCGGGTAATAAACCTTGCCGCCAAAGAAGGAAGTACCCTCCGCTGAAATGCCACCGAATACCGTCGGCGACTGAGGGACCTGCCGCCGAAGTGCTGCCGAAGTGCTGGGTGAGTGTAACAATTGAAAAGGCGCTCCCCCTGCCGGTCACCGCCGCCTAAGCAACAACGGGGGGGAGGGGAAACGCCCGAAACAAAATATCGGGACAAATGGCATCCCAACCGTACTTCGGTCGGGACACGGGGCAAACTGCTCGATATCGGGACAGTCCCGATTTTATCGGGAAGTCTGGTCACCCTAGTCAATCTTTTAAGTTTTGGTAATTGCACAAGTTAGCCATTTTACACAGTTTGAAGATACTTTGGAAGCACTTCTAGGATTTTCAGTGGGTTCCACCAGTCTGCTGCTGACATATTCCAGATGCATTGGAATATGTGGTGGCCTTTGCCCATTATAGCTAATAGAGTATTTTGTTTTCCTCTTTATCCATCCCTGTTGCAATTTCATAATTTCCCCATTATGATCTAAAGAATGTCCAATTGCCTGAACATGCCCCTTTTCACATTCATTTGCTTGGGAACAGGATTCTTGTACGTTGCTAGGATTACTGTTTTCTGTTTTTTTGTTTTTTCCAATATTCCTACATTCTGATTTCATGTATCTGCAGAAGCCGACTCATGGGTGACATCATGTTCAATATTCAACCTTAAAGAGAGAGAGCACCAAGACAGCACAACATTCAGCTTTACTCCTTTCTCCATGTATACTGTCCTCTCTCATTAATCAGTTCCTTAGACTACTCTAAATTCCTAAACATAAACATACTTTAGTGTCCTCTGTTGGGATGCTATAACACAGAGGACCTGCAAGGGCCTACGCACCACCTAAATCTCACCTAAGCCCCATCTTTGGCCTTAAGTGGTGAATAGGCCATGTCAGGCATTTTGCCCTAGCGTGAATTTAGCCATGAATGCTACAAGCTGTGGAGTAATTTTGAATACTGTCAGGATATTACAGTGAACGAAAGACAATTATTTCCCTCTAGCCATTATGAAAAAGCAAACTCAAAGTTTACCATTTTCAGCATTGACAACCTCAAGAGATCAAAAAGCATGAGTCAGATCCCCAACAAATCATGAGATTGGCCCCACAAATCAAAAGATTTTAAAAATACCATTAAACCATGATTTTTAGTCTGTCTTCTGAGTTTTTAAACCCCCTCTACTCTTCTGGTTATGTGTGTGTGTGATAATTTTAGGTTGAAAAGTCAGTCTTCATTGCACACAAAAATGCATGCCATTGCCCAGCTGGAGACTTAGCCTTTCTTCACCCCTAAGATAGGGGAACTGCCATACATTTCCTACTACTGTCTTGACTCTCAGCCAACCCCCATCCTCCATCTTGCTGCCCCCCAAGGCTTCTCCCCTTCCTTGGACCTCTTAGGGGAGATTTTGATAGCCCAGCAAAATGCTTAGGCCACTGCCAGTATTGGAATATTGATTATTATGCTTATTGCCAAAAGCAGCTGTAAGGCCTTTGCAGTAGCCTTAGCATAAGTAGGCAGGCCAGAAGGGGAGGGGGAGTGACTACGAGAATTGAGCATGAGCCTGCACCATCCTGTATTGCTTCTTTCAAACTGCTGAAGTATGTGGTTCTGGAAAGACAGGAAGTCTATCTATATTTGACTTCTGGTGTGTGTGTCGGGGCCCCTGAGAGTGTAGACGCTCCAAAAACACATCTACAGAACTAACATCTTGAAACTTCTTAAACAGCTTGCTCACTGGTTATTGGTGGCTGACAAGCTATGTGACATTTTGAGCATAAAAAGGGAAAGAGGTCTGAGTGATTTGGATTTGACCTTCCGGACATCTCTTGGAATCCCCAGCGACAGGCAGAGGGCTGGCCACCTGAACCTTGTCATTCAACACTCAAGACCTCTCCAGATTGTGGGTAACTATAGATTTGGGGACCTCTAACCTTTTGCATATCTGTATGTGCTGGAGATCTAATAAAATAGATCTAAAATAAATTTTTGGATAAAAGCATTTTGGGTTTGTGCCAATTTTTAATTGGACGGATGGGCCGTGTCCCCACTGATTTATTTCCTGACACCACCTCGCAAACAGTAAAGTTACCAAGAGCTTTGGATTGAGAAAACCCCAGGTAACAGACCCAGCAACACTGCCTCCCCAGCTTCTCCTCTCCCTTGCCTAGCGGTATACCTTGCAGGGCTTGTCCTCTGCCCAGATCCCAAGTAGAGGAGAAGTTCCAAGGCAGTGGAAGGCAGGAAGTGATGCTGCTAGGCCCAGGGTCCCCCATTGCCTCAGGACCCTCTCAACAATATACTTTGAAGGAAGCAAAGCTCAGTGGCAGGTCAGGTTTGTGTCCTCAGCCCTGAGGTTCTCACAAAGAGCTCTGTCCAGCCCTCCTCCGCAGGAGCAGAGGAACTTTCCACATCATCACAGGAGCTCCTTCGACAGGTGCTTCCTTTGGCTGCCTGGAGGGGACTCTCCACCACCACTGCCACCTGGCTGAGGGAGCTGCCATCCAATCCCATCCCATCACTATCCTTTGCATACCCCCAGTCTCCTTCCTCCTCCCCAAGTCACCCTGTACCCCCTAAATTTAACGGTTAACCCCAGTGTCCTACCACCCTTCACTCTCCTTATCTCAGCTCTCTTCTGAGTGCCTCATAGTCCTTGTGTCAGCATCTAGACCCCGAACCCTAGAGTGGCAGCCATTTTGCCTGCAGACATAACTTCAATCCCATTGAAAAACAGCGGGAGGCAGCAGCCAACTTTATTAAGGGCAGCCTCGCTTCCACATGCAGTTTCACTGTAGGGCAATGGCGGCCATCTTGCTGGCTTCAACCTCATTGCCCTACAGTGAACGAAACTACATACTTAGGAAAGGACAAATTATAGCAATAATTGATACTTTAAAAAAATTAAAATACAATTTTAAGATCATTTGAAGTAATGCCATAAACAAGAGCTAAACTTTACAACATCTGCAATATGAGGACTTGAAATTTATTTCTTCAAGTTTCTCACATCTTCTATTCCATTGGAATTCTCCTTAAGTAAACCATAACTCCCCCCATCCAAGGGTGTGATAATGAATGACTTGAGAGAGAAGGAACATGGATAGTCAGGCTCTGTAGCACTGCAGTGATTCACAAGGGGAATTTTATGTCTGCCACTAAACAGATGTCAGGAGAAGAACTGGGCACACCCTCTCCAGATGAGTCCTGACATGCCATCTTGCTGCTAACAAAATATGTTTCCATTAAAATCAGATGTAGATTTCTCACATAAATTGTATGGTGCCACAGTAAAATTTGAACAAGGTATTTCCCTTAATTATTGTGGACAGAAATGGAAAATGCTTGCTAGATAGAAGAGGCCTAATCCATCCCCTCCCAAGGAAGGATTGTTCCCTACAGAATTTTTCCAGCAGTACTAGCATATAAAGGGACATTTTTCACAACTGTCTGTTACAATTAATACAACCCCTTCATGGCAAACCATAGAAGAAATATCTATTGTACTGTAACTCTCAGCTATCTTTAGGAAACATACTTCTCCTAACACATTATGCTTTTCTTTAAAAACTTGTACAAATTGTTTTTACAGTTGTTCACAGAAGTTCTTATGGATATAAACTAAATCACTTTTATTTAGGGGCTGTTGGAAAGATGTGATGAATTCAGCACTTTTGAGGAAAATGGAGCTATACTAATCTATACAATATTCCCGTACCAATCTGTATCATATACTACATTGGATTTATACCAGTCTGTATCAATAGAAGGGAAGATATGAGGAACAAAGGGAAATGCATTTAAAGTCCTAATCGAGCCAATTTTTCTGCTGGTGTAAATGGGATAAGCTCCACTGACGTCAATGGTCTTTCACACACTTATACCACCAATTAATTTGACACATAATTTTGATTCTAAATAGCTGAAACATGATTATTATGCTGGTTGGTAGTAGTGGTCTTATAATTTCAGGATAACATGTCTGGTTTAGTATATTATCAGTTATTATAATATCAGAATTTAACACACTGTAAGGTAAACCTCTCCTGCACCCCAAGCCCCTCATCCCAGGCCCCACCCCAGAGCCCACATCCTCAGCCGGAGCCCGTACCTCCTCCCTCACTCCAACTCCCTGCCCCAGCCCTGAGCCAACTCCCGCAGTCCGAACCCCTTGGCTCCAGCCTGGAGCCCCCTCCTGCACCCCAAGCCCCTCATCCCTGGCCCCACCCCAGGGCCCACACCCCCAGCCAGAGCCCTCGCCCCCTTCTGCACCCCAACCCCCTGCCCCAGCCCAGAGCCCCCTCCCGCACCCTGAACCCCTGATTTCAGGCCCACACCCCCAGCTGGAGCCCTCATCCCCTCCCACACCCCACCCCCTGCTCCAGCCCAGTGAAAGTGAGTGAGGATGGGGGAGAGCGAGTGATGGAGGAAGTCAGGACGGAGAGAGTGGGGGATGGGGCCTCGGAGAAGGGGTGGGACCTCGTAAAAGGGGCGTGGCCTCGGGGGTGGGACAAGGATGTCGGTTTTGTGCGATTAGAAAGTTGGCAACCCTACCTGTCAACCCACTGACAGAAATACCTATGCTTATGCTATAGCTAATCATCAGTGTCTCTCAACATCCCTACTTCAGAACAGGGATTTAAAAGAGATGTTTAAATTGCTTTTAAATCCCAAATTAATTCTGAAGAAAAACTTCTACTCACATTGCATCATTTAGAAAATCTTGAGTCTTAAATAAAACCAACTTACTTCTTGCTTTAGTGCATCAGCACCACAAACGTTTGAGTCTAACAAGATTGTACTGGACTAATTAAAAAGGACTGCTTCTTTTTCACTAGTTCTCTTAAGGGCAAATTCATATACCAGCAGATAAAGGCAACTGTCATAAAAAGCTATAACATTTTCTTGCAATAAGCATTGAATTACACCTTTGCCTAATACATGATACAAATATCCAGAAAATTGTGATCAACTTTTACTTCATGTAATACATCTGGCTTCATAATCTGCTAGCTAGGTCTTTGATGTTCTGAAAAACACCAGTAACGGTCATAATTAAATCCTCAAGTTATTCAGCTGCATTGCTCAACTAATATTCCACACAATACCAGCAGAATGAAAGCCTGCTAATTCACAGGCCTGCTAGTGTAATTGGATTCAAATTTCTAGTAATTATTACTTTTGAAGGGAATTACTGCTCAAAGTTTTGTACCTTGTGGGTGCCACCACTACCCTTTTCCTTCCTGCCAGTGCAAATAAGCCAGATGTACAAGTGTGAAGCTTGCTTTCTCTTCCTCTCTCAAAAAAAATTGCACCCACATTATAGATTGATTAAATTCTTCACAGTAATTCATTTAGATAGAGAGAAACCATAAAGCAATATTGAGAAAAAACATATTTACTAGGGATCTACTTCTGTGTGCATGCACAAATGCACGTTTGGTTGTTGTTGGGTATTTTTTTCTTTTAGACTAGCACAAATGACTTTGGTGTTATTTTTTCCATGACCTCGAAGGGTGTTCCTCTGGTGTTATTAAGTCAGCACATTTGTGTGCTGACACCGGAAGCCATGTGTTCTCAAAAGCCACGGCTTCACATCTGCTGTTTTTCATTTTTGTGGTTTCCATTCCCAGGGCTACTTATTGGCTCTGGAGCATCTTACCCCAAAAAGAGAGATATTCATGTGGAAATGCATTTAAATTTAGCTCTAACTCTAACATTGGGATAGTTCTTTGAGATCCTCATATGAAAAGCATTACAGATGGACAAAGTATTATTAGAAAAGATTGGGTTTTTTTAAAAATGACATTATGCTGAAGTTTAGAGTATACTTTTCATAAATATCCTGGCTATTACTGCTTGTTATGTAATTACTGCCCAAGAGTGTGCCAGGCACTCTACTTGTATGAAATAAGTTGGTCCTTCCCCTAACAGCTTACAGTCCAAATAAACAATACAGACACACAAATGTGTGGGAGAAATAATCAACATGAAATTAAAAACATTTAGAAGAAAGAAAAAGTATATATATTACATCACTGCCCATTTATATCTTTGGGTCATGCTAATACAGTACATACCACATACTATATCATCATCTTGATGTTTTTCAAGCGCTTTACTGTCACAACAATTGACACAGAATGTCTCAAATTGTCCTATTCCCCATATCATTTCTGAGGAAATACCAGAATCCTTTCTTTTTCTATCCATAACCATCGGATAAGCTGTGCTTAAAATGCACAATCACAGTCACAGCACACACTGGAGTAAATCACTGGAAAAGCCTGTCTCACCCTTGTGTTTTTTTATTTTACTCCCAGGTCCGGCCATCTGAATGAAGCCTCCCCAACATCTGCATTGTTTCAACCAGACCCAGCTATGGAATGCGTGTCTTTGCCGTTTAATACAGTGGGTATTTCAAACTTATTTATTTTTAAATGCTTTACTGAAGTCCCTTATGAGGTAACATGAAGTTTGCTGAACAACCGTTAAGAATTAACAATGGCACAGCTAGAGGACTGCACCAAACTCCAGTCTAATTTATATGCCCATACTTGGTAATGTTACAGGTGGAAACTATAAATGATCATTATTCCATCTAAGTTAAGTGAGGGAAAGGGCTTATCAAAATGTGGCTTCTCATTTTGCCCGTGTTAACCATGTAGCTAGCTGCCCACAACTGTTCCCATTTAGCTAAACAAACGTGTAATTACACCTATAATATTTGTACACCTACACAAATTTGAAACTGGACTGAAGCCAAGCTGAGTTTCTGGTCCAGCAAGTCTTCACTGCTGCATATTTTCTTGGGGGGCTTTTATTTCCTGGCAGGAGAAGAGAAAAGTAGCCGCAGCATGCCTTAAGACAGCATCTGACTGGTTTTTACAGCTTTTACTCTGGGCATTCTCTCCACTGTGCTGACTGTTCCAACTCCCTCCCGCCCCTTTCCTCACAGTCATTTTCACTTCAACCTCACTCCATCTGCTCTCCACGCTTCCTTTCTTCCCCCACTTTTCCCTTACCTCCCCCCCAGGGTCCTCTCTGCCTTCCTTTGTCTCTCTGTTTAGGTAATCTCCACTCTAAATATAAAAAAAAAATTGTGGCACTAAGTCGACATTTGCAAACCATCCCATTTTTCAGTCTGCTCACGTTATATCCTTTTCCCCCAAACACTTCGTCTGTCTTGTCTATTTAGACTGTAAGCACATCAGGCAGGAACTGTCTCTTATTCTATGTGGTCCCAATCTTGGTCTGCATCCATAGATACTACCATAATGCACATAAATAATAATATCAGCAAGACCAGTGCGATGCAGTCCAATCCAAATACAAGAAAAGGAAAGTAAATGTTTTCAGATTCTTCAACAATGCTGCAATAGAGAGGTCATTTTCAGTTCTAAAAAAATAAAAGTCCAGAGGAAAAATGTGCCTAATACACAAAACTGGGCCAAATTCTGCCCTCAGATACAATTCCCACTAAGATCAGTGGAGTCCTAGCATATGCATGAGGGCATAATTTAGCTCAAATTTTAACACTACATAATACTCTACAAGAGAAAATCTAATGATGACTAATTAGTATACTTTGCCTGATGTGCTCCTCCCAGAGGAAAACCCAAAGCAGGGGGGGAAATAACTACTGAAAATGCCACAAGATTATTTGTTTTACATCCTCTCCATGGAGTGACACTAGGGGCTTTCACAAGGGGCTACCTGAAGACCTCACTGATCTAGAGGCTCTACAATATAAACAGATAAAAAAAAAAGATACAATAGAACCTCTGAGTTATGAACATCTCAGGAATGGAGGTTGTTCATAACTCTGAAATGTTCGTATCTCTGAACAAACCATTATGGTTTTCTTTCAAAAGGTTACAACTGAACATTGACTTAATACCGCTTTGAAACTTTACTACACAGAAGAAAAATGCTGCTTTTAACCATCTTACTTTAAATAAAACAAGCACAGAAACAGTTTCCTTACCTTGTCAAATCTTTTTTTTTAAACTATCCCCCCCCCCTTTTTTTTTGTAGTTTACATTTAACACAATACTGTGCTATATTTGCTCTTTCTTTTTTTTCTTTTTTCTTTTTTTTGGCTCTGCTGCTGCCTGATTGTGTACTTCTGGTTCCAAATGAGGTGAGTGGTTGACTGGTCAGTTCGTAACTCTGAGATTTTACTGTGACACCTGGGGTAGGGCTGCCCCTGTACACTGACTTCATGTATTCTCTAACTTATGGTAGCAAGGATCCAGGAGCTATGTTATTGGTGAAGTTTACTGGTTTATTCTTGTATGTTTTTGGAGCAGTTCCTTAGCCACTGGGCATGGCTACTGCATACTCTATTACACGTTTCCTTTACTTTTTCCTAGGAAATGTATTTATCATTACCCACAGAAGGGAAATCTTGACTCCAGGCTCCTGCTTGGTTCTTTCAGAAAACCACTGTAAGAGGTTACAAGAACAACATGCCTTTCTGAAACATCCCTGAGGAGTCTCCTCCATTAGAGTTTGAATTCTCTTACATCCCAGTCATAGCATCCCAAAGTACTGATAAATTATTGGACTTTGTTCCAAACCTGTGATTCCTCCCCTCCCTCAACCCCACCCCCAATCTCTCTTCAATTCTCCTATGCAACAGAAAACAATATTTTCATATACATTTCCCTTTTGGACTGAAGCCTGGCCTCTTCTTTTTGGCATATGAAAAATAGAGAAGTTGCCTTTTGAGCCACTGCAAGACTACGTGCCAAAACACTAACAGCCCAGGGTGTTGAGGTAGCAGCTTTTCAAACAATGTAAGTTACATTAGCAGGAACAGACCATTGAGGTAATTCTCTAGAGTGATGTTATGAAGTCAAAGTGTTCTCAGCTCTTATGTACTGTTTAAAGATTTTTGCAGGGGGGGGGAGGGGTAATGAATTTTACACTCTCCATACTAGGCTCTGTAGGATTACAAACAGCAGCAGATACCGAGACACTTCTGTTTTCATTCAACATCAAAATGTAGGGTCCCTTAATGTAAATGATTACATCCCTGCTTTTATAAATCCTGTTGTTAACTTCAGCGGGAATGAATATCTGTTTAATATTTCCCTAGACCCAAGTTTCAAATATATACACAGCTACATGTCTGGCCAAGTGTCTCCATACTGTTAGGACACACCAAAGTATTTTCCCCGCAATTTCTTTACCTGTGGAGTCCATATTTTTTACAGTCTTTGCAGAACAATGTTACAAGCACCTAGGCTATTATACAAAGGACTTTTCATGTTTTCTAAAATAGTCTCATCACCACACAATATGGTTTAACAATGAGTCACCATTGAATTTCCAAAGCAAGCAAGTCTCCAGCAGTATGAAGCTTGGCTCAGTGTCTTAGAGGCTCAACCTCTGGGACTGTAATCATCTGCTCTCTCTCTTAAGCTGGAATAATGTTATATGTCATTCTAGCTCAATAATATATTTTGACCATCAGAATGCAGACCTTTTAAACACTTTTATAAACATTTTAACATGATTTTCATATTGATTTTTTTATTACACTGATCCACATTCACAACGCCTTATTGCCCCAGATTTTGTAAGGGCGGATCTTGCTCTGAAACCTGGCTCACTTTGTATAACTGATTGAAAAAAGATGAGATGAGTTTGGGGAGGAATTTCAGTGAGACTCATAAGTACTGTTACATGCAGCAATAGTTCAAAAGAAAATGGGGCCTGGATCCAAACCAGCCAATGGGCACCCAAACAAAAGAAAGCTCCCCTTTTCCAACCCAAAGAGTGCTCATTGCACTCCTGTCTCCATGCTGTGCCAGTGATACTCCTGTTCCCTAGTTCTAAAGACTCCAGTGGCCTCTTCTGATGCCCTCCCACACTCCTTTTGAACCCAGGCTTTCTGGTTCCCGGGGGCCCCCAGGAGCTGGATCCTGCTTTAATCCACCTGTGATCACTCTCTTAGAAGTATCTAGGGTGACCAGATGCCCTGATTTTATAGGGACAGTCCGATATTTGGGGCTTTGTCTTATATAGGTGCCTGTTACCCCCTGCCCCCATCCCGATTTTTCACCCTTGCTATCTGGTCACCTTAGAAGTATCATCAGTGTTAATACAGCAATTGACATATGTGGAAGATCCATCTACTGTCAGAAATGGCAAGCAAAATGATAGAGACTTAATATTATACAAAGCTGAGTATGAGACCTGGATCAATTTTCTTGTAATCAAATAATTGGTATTCAGAAAAATTTTCTGGGCAACAATTATTCCAAAGTGTGAGCCAAAAACCTAGAATAAATTAAATGTACACAATCATTGGAACCATTTTATGTTAGTGTCCACTATATTATAAATAATTTATTTAGCTATATGTGTATTTTCTTTACTAGTCACACCACTAGAAAAATATTATTACACTCTGGAATAAAATAAAAGCACTTATTGAAAAGAAACTTCTTCTGCAGCTTGCCAAACAGCTACCAGCCTTTCCAGCAGCAGAGACAACATACAGTAGGGTTGCTATACAAACTAATCAGTGGGACTCTGAGAATTGCTTTGTCGTTTCCAAATATACAATGATTATTCTGAATTGATTGTGTTTTGCATGAGGATGCTTTGAAGGGAAGCAGGTGGCCAATATGACAGCAAACACAGGATCGCCATTAGAAGGAGGTCAGGACAAGGGCAGGCTGCTGATCACAGAGCATTTCATTTCCTCGTGACCATTTTAGAAAAAAGACAACACACAGAGACAGGAAAGACAGAATAATGTTGTGGTCACAACAAAGCTACTGAAATTTTATGTTCCAAAATTTTCTGTTCTTAGTAACACAGTAATAGCTAGATTTCTTTGTTTCCCTGATGATTTCCTTGTAATAAAGTTTCAGATAAAGCAGTGGCATGCTAGAAAGGTCACTCAGAGCTGTGACAATTTGGGGAATCTGCATGTACAAGTTGGAAATGCTGGATGATGCTATGAAGTTGTTCTAATGTTATTGCTATATTTTTGAATACCTCTATGTCTATGTGGATTCCACCCTTGCTATCAAACACCAGACCACGTACAGTGGTGGGTCCTCAGAATTCAACAAATGTCCATTTTTTCCCTACCAAATCCCCAAATGCAGAACAAAGCCAAGAAGGTGTTGATGATGCTAGCCTTTAGAAACCTCAGAGACTGGCTGTGTCAAAGAGGAGACTCACAGACCTAGTCAAGAAATTTTGGGCAAGAGAGGAGACGAGATGGCAATGCTTTTGTAGCAGGGTGAGCAGATTAGCTGCAGAACCAACCAAGATCAGTAAAAGCAAGCAGACTTGGGGAGAGATGGGGGGGTGCTCCAAGGCTGAGAAAATAAGCCATGTGCTGTATCAGAAGGATCAAGGACATCCCCAGCGGACTCTGATCCCAGCCAAAAGAGTGCACCAGAGTGGTGAGGAAACTGAGACAGGGAAATGCACATAAGGCTTATTATATTTGTCTAGATCTGTGTATTTTTTGTGCTATTAGTAAAGAGCAATGGTGATTTAGAATCCTGTGCAAAGTTTGACTGTGTGATATGTTACACCTATCTCTTGCCCTCAAAGAGTTAACATGAGGATCCCAAACATTACACAGCTGGAGTTCTGGGTGAGGGTGTGCTCAAGCTATGGAGGAACCTGAGGAGTCCCAGGGGCTGGGCAGTTGGATGCGGAGGTCTCAACTTTCAGGAGGGGTACTAGGCAGAAAATCTGCATCTCAAAAGTGTGCCTAGAGATCGGAAACCAGGGGCAGCGCCTGGACTCTGTTCAGACACCCGAGATTTAAAGCACATGAGGGATTCAGCATTTAGATCTCTACAGAGTAGTCTGGTGATGTCCGAGAGGGGGCATTTGACTAGATCTGTTACAGGGACCTTGCAGGAAATTCAAGGGGAACAGCAAAGAGCGGGTTGAGGAGATTTCCCTGTCACTGATGGACTCTGATCACTTTCAAGATGCTATTACAAACTACACCTACCGGAGATGACTCACCCTTAAGGCTCATCACAATATTCTGAAGAGCAATTTCTTCATGTGTGCAATGGACCAGATTCCAACCAATGTCACATGGTTTCCCAAAAGATGATGCCCCCAGGCTTCACAAAAATGCCTTTGCCTCCTTCATTCCCATTTCAAACTATCCAGGTTGAACATTATTGGCATACTCAGAATATTTTTTTCAGGAAGAATGTATTGTAACAGATTGCCAGTGCTGGCTCAGTGAGTGAACGAGTGTATCATGGAACAAACCCTAACAGCTCCCAAACAGCATGGTTCCTCCCATAGGGGAAGGTCCCCAGGCTCAGGAAGTAATGCAGAAAGGAAGTTGGGGTATCAGCCACACCAGTGGCAGGAGATGAGCTCTTCCAGCAATAGACACGGGTTGTTCTTTTGTTTAATTAACTGGTGACTGCTGTAATTTTTCTGGAGAACGTGCCCATTTGTGCTAACCACCAATAAAAAGACAGCAAGGTCACAGAATAATATAAACATTTCCAGTGAAGTGTATTTAACAGAAGTTTGTTTGCCAAGTAGAACTACCTTTGTTCTTATGATCCAGAGAAAATCCCTTTTATTTAAATTTGAAAATATATTGATAGTTTCCCCATTCCCTCCCTTCTGTAAGCTAATGCACCCCAGGCACACCAGGTTTTTTTAGAGACTAAGAAAGTTCTGGGGAGAGCACCTTGTTAAACGATTGGCTGTACATCACTGACATGGATACTAATGTCCCGGAGATACTTTTTATCAAAAGCAATGTGGGGAAGTTCACATTTCCAAAACCATTTTGTCAGGCACCTCTTACAAACAGAATATTTTCTTTTGGGCAGAAGATCATCACAAACCTAATAGTTTAAGAACTCTATGAGGCAGTACTACTGTTACTTCTGTTTCATTAGAGTGAGAAGCAAAAAATAAGATGTACCAAAACTCTAGCTCAGAGCATCGAACTTGAGAAGGGCTCAGTTCCTGAAAGGTGTTGAGTGCCCTCAACTTCCACTGATTTTAATGGGAGTTGAGGGTGTTTTTGCCTTTGTAGGATCATGCTCTAAAAAGGAGTTCATTTAAGGAGCATGGAGCGGTCCATTGGCACCTATTGTAAGGATCTTACAGAACCATGCAGGATTGTGCCCTAAGGGGAAAAAGAAAAATCACACTTCAGAGAATACTTTATAAAAATACTAAATTTACAAATAATAATTGTAATAATCATTATCAGTATAATTATCCCCATTTTACAGATATGGAAACTGGGACACACACACACACACACACACACACACACACACACACACACACGACTTGTAGAAGGGCACTAGGTGACTCAGTAGCAGAGTAAGGAAGCGAACCCAGAACTTCTGATTTCTGTGTTCTAGTCACTAGACTATGCTCCCTCCAGCTTAAAAACGACAGAGTAATTCTTTTGGAGAGTTCACTCATGGTTATCCTTTATGCTGATAATCATATCACAATACATAGGAAAGGAAGAGATAAGAAATAATTGAGTATAGAATCATCCCACATGAAAAAGCTGGCCTGTCAGATCAAAGTTGATGTACAGGAATTTCACTTTCCTGTATTTTGAGGACCATAACCTTGTATTATATAGTAAGTTTTAGCAAGCAAATGGCAATAACTGTAATAAATACAGTATGTTGACCAGTAATGGTATAAGTGTTCCTAATTATTTTATCTTGGACACAAATATTCTAATACTATTAATTTTTGTTTTGTATACTTTCCATTTTTCAAACTGATTGCTGTTATTTGTTTTGTTTTTTGAGCTGCATACTCCTGTCCTGCAAACCATGTATGCACCGAGGGGAAAAAGACCAATGAATCTCAAAATAAGTCATTAAAATGAAAAATACAAGTTCTGCATACTTCGTGTTAAACAGAGAGAAATTGTTGTTGTCTGATGCAAAATAAAACAGGCCCATGAACTTTAAAGTCAGTGACAAAAGAAATTAAGAAATGACTTGAGTACTAAAGAGTTATTGTTGAGTTAGTCATTTTTCAGATGGATTAAGAAAGCATATGCAATATTACCCTTAATTAGTTAGGAAAAGTATGAAAAGAAGAAGAATTTGCATGCTATTTAGATTCAACATATGGTTGGCTACACTGTTGATATCTAATGTGGCACACTCATGACAGTGAAAGGAGAGGACCTGTACACCCTTTGAAATTAATACAGTTAGAAAAAGAAAAGGTAAACACTACAGTCCTTTATCTAGTCAGTGATGTCTAATCTATACTAGATGGCCCCTTGGATGCCTAATTTTCCTTTTTATCACCAGTTATAGAAGCTCTGCTGGAAAAGGCATCAAGTTAACTTTTTTGAGTCTATCTACTCAATTGATTCAGCGAAGGATTTAATGCCAAAAAGGAAATAGTAGGTAAGCATGAAAGCCAAAGTAATATATCACTGCTATCATTTCAACAGATAAGCATTTCTTTGTTTGAACAAATACACATTATAGTACATGAAGCCAAAAATGTTTTTGTTTTTTTTAACAGCACATCTTCTGTGGGACTTCCGTGTAACCAGACTTCAGAAAACACTCAGTTATAAAGGTTTAGGTGCACATAGTGTAGTATTAAATTTGCTACAACTGACAAATGGATAAATAAGTGTGTGTTCAACATAATTTTCAAGCTGTACTTTAAACACAGAAGTACAATTCACGTTCATATTTCTTCAGTAACTCAGAAATGTGAGGAGACACCTTTAAATTATAAAATTTCTCTCTATATAAAAGAGTGAAACACAATTAAACTGGAAATTATTTCACTTGTAAACTAAACAATATGATTTTTTTCTGAACTCCCAGCCCCATTAACTCTATGTTGGCTCTGAGGGCTGGTCTACACTGGGGGGGGGGGGAATCGATCCAAGATACACAACTTCAGCTACGTGAAGTCGAAGTATCTTGGATCGAATTACCTGGGGTCCACATGGCGCAGGATTGACGGCTGTGGCTCCCCCGTCGACTGTGCTACCGCCGCTCGCTCTGGTGGAGTTCCGGAGTCGACGGTGAGCACGTTCGGGGATTGATATATCGCATCTTAACGAGATGCGATATATCGATCCCGGATAAATCGATTGCTACCCACCGATACGGGTAGTCAAGTTGAGTTCCTTCCATCTTTTGCATCATTTTGCATCATTTTGCATCATTGCCGGTAATGAGAATTCCTCAGGCCCATAGCAATACCTCTGAAAACCCACGGTCTTGGCGTTGTGCTCTCAGAGGTACCTGTGTAACCCTTTTGCTCTTTAATAGTATTATAGGATTAGTTGATTGCAATTTAGTAAACAATCCTGTTGGTGATGCATAATAAACCAACAGCAGAAAGAAGTTGGAGTAGAATCTTGTACCTCACTCCACATTAGCTTTGTTAGCTCAGCAGCGTTAACAGAAAGAAAGCAATAAAACCCCCAAGGAAAAAAAATTAAGATACAAGTGAACTGTAAAAATCAAGATTTCCCAGGTATATGGCTGCCAAGAACAACAAAACACAGGGAAGCTACTCATATGGTTCACAGACAGACGGTACAAATATAAAGAGAGACTGTTGTAAAATACACACTGAAGATTTACAAAAAGTGAATAAGTCAAAGCAGATGGCAATCTATAAAGTCTTAATATGGGCAAAGTTAGTGGAATATGGTTTTTTTCCACCCAGCTTCTTCTTCAGTAAGAATAATAAAAGGGAGCCATGTATGCATCATATTTTGACAATAATCTCAGCAGATCTGACTCCTGGATATACACAAGTGTCAGTTCTGCTAAGTAAGCAAGTCCAATTTTTACTTTTTCAATTAGAGCTGCTGTTGTGTGCAGTGTTGTAGCTGTGCTGGTCCGAAGACATTAGAGAGACAAGGTGGGTGAGGTAATATCTTTTATTGGACCAACTTCTGCTGGTGAGAGAGAAAAGCTTTGGAGCTTACACAGAGCTCTTCTTCCGGTCTTCTGCAGGTCTGAAGAAGAGCTCTGTGTAGCTGCAAAGATAGTTTATGCCTGTATCTAAATTTTTCTTGAACTATCTTGATTTATAAACGAGATTGCACAAACGTTTTCTAGTCAGTTAAGAAATGGATTTGCCTGATCACTTCATTTTTGTCTGTTCTCCTGCACCTGATGGTCATTCAAAGGTAATATTGGGTTTACTTAAGAGGGAGGGAAAGAGAAAAGGAACAAAGAAAAGGAAATTGCATAGGCTGAGAAGTCACCAGGGAAAGGAGAAAAACCAATAGAGAAGATCCAGGAGAGCTGATGAAGGGTAGGGAATTCTTTTTCAGGGAAGAGAAGGAATTTACAGAAGGAGCTGGAAAGGCTCCAGAACAGAACATGGTGCTACTGGAAAAGGAAAGAAATTTGTAATGGGAAGAGAGAAAGCTCCAGGATAGCTCAGGTCAAAGAAAGGAAGCCAGCCATAGATCACCCTTATTTTGCCTTTAAAATTCTTAACAGCTTCATGAATATTTATTAGCTTATTGGATCAAGATCAGCCAATATTCAAGTTTCACTGTTAGATACTAACCCAGAGGCTGGGGACTGTCATATGCTTGTTGTGTCGGTCACGCTGTCTGGTGTGGCTCATGACTATGAGTGTCAACCTCAGGGGCAGGGGTGCTGGGAACAATTTGTATAGTGAGGGTGCTGGGAGCCATTGAACCAAATTGTAAACCCTGTATATAATGGAAACCACTTCAAGCCAGGGGTGCGGCAGCACCCTTAGCACCCCTAGTTCCAGCACCTTTGCTCAGGGGAGACTGTCATGTACCAGGGCAGAGACCCCAAACTGGTTGTCTGTTCTATCACTAGATTTTACCAACCCAGTAACAAATGTGAACTCCTGAAGCACTATAATAGTCTTATTGTGGATTCACAGACAGTCCCCTTGGGCACTCCAGTGTGTCTTGCCACCCAGGCAAGCTGGACTTAGTGCTAGCTGGTTGCTATACACCAAAAATCACAAAATATTCAGGTTGCTCCCAGTCCTAAGAGACCAGTCATTTACCCCAGGTCAATTTGTACCTTAGATCTCTCACCAAAGACAATACTTGTAACCAGTCCTGTAATAAACTAACTAAAGATTTATTAACTAGGAAAAAGAAATTAGAGAGTTATTACAAGGTTAAAGCAGGCAAGCATACATAAACAAATGAGTTACAGTCTATGGTTTTAAAAGGTGACAGAGTTGTAGCAATATGTCAGCTCTGAATGTCCTTAGGGCTAACGTAGGTTGACCCAGGGGGATCTCTGCTTCTGTTCTGTAGCTCCAGCTCCATGAGAGTCCAAACAGCAGAAGAGAGATGAAAAATTTTCTTGACAGCTATCTTTGTTTCCTTCTTCCAGAATTCAAGTTGATGGGACGAACCCTTTCGCATGTAGCCTCTTCATGGGTGTGAAAGGGAAATCAAAGTCTTTGTACTGAGATGTCCCCCAATGGCCCATTTAGTTTTGATAGGCCTTTTTTGATGGTTAGGAGACAATCCTTCCTGACTGGGTTCTCAGTTTCAGAGTGAATATTTTTTACTGTCATAAAGCAAAAACTTAAATATTATCTTATAGCATTTGATAAAGAAATTATAATTGAGAGTCATCCATGCAGCAATTTACAAGCACTTCATGAAATCTAAACACATTGTTATAAGTCCAATACCCATTTTAACCATACTAACACAGGTGAGGTGGCAAAATTTGCAGATGATACAAAACTACTTGAGATAATTAAGTCCAAGGCAGACTGCGAAGAGCTACAAAAGGATCTCACAAAACTGCATGACTGGGCAACAAAATGGCAGATTAAATTTAATGTTGATTAACTGCAAAGTAATGCACATGGGAAAACATAATCGCAACTATAGATATAAAATGATGGGGTCTAAATTAGCTGTTACTATTCAAAAAAAGAGATCTTGGAGTCACTGTGGATAGTTCTCTGAAAACATCCACTCAATGTGCAGTGGCAGTCAAAAAAGCGAACAGAATGTTGGGAGTCATTAAGAATGGGATAGATAAGAAGACAGAAAATATCATATTGCCTCTATATAAATCCATAGTACACCCACATCTTGAATACTGTGTGCAGATGTGGTCACCCCATATCGAAAAAGATATATTGGAATTGGAAAAGGTTCAGAAAAGAGCAACAAAGATGATTAGGGGTATGGAACGGCTTCCTTGTGAGGAGAGATTAATAAGACTGGGACTTTTCAGCTTGGAAAAGAGACAACTAATGGGGGATATGATAGAGGTCTATAAAACCATGACTGGTGTAGAGAAAGTGAATAAGGAAATGTTATTTACTCCTTCTCATAACATAAGAACTAGGGGTCAACAAATGAAATTGATAGGCAGCGAGTTTAAAACAAACAAAAGGAAGTATTTCTTCACACAACGCACAGTCAACCTGTGGAACTCTTTGCCAGAGGATGTTGTGAAGGCCAAGACTATAACAGGGTTCAAAAAAGAACTAGATAAATTCATGGAGGATAGGTCCATCAATGGCTATTAGCCAGGATGGGCAGGGATGGTATCCCTAGCCTCTGTTTGCAGAAGCTGGGAATGAGCGACGGGGAATGGATCACTTGATGATTACCTGTTCATTCCCTCTGGGGCACCTGGCATTGGCCACTGTTGGAAGACAGGATACTGGGCTAAATAGACCTTTGGTCTGACCCAGTATGGCCGTTCTTACATTCTTATATGAAACAGACTGGTTTCTAGCAATGAATCTGTCAGTGCTTGGCTAAGGCCTAAAACCTTGGCAAGAGCTGGCACCTGGTCAGCCAGTGTCACAGGGTGATTCTGGCTACAGGTCTGACAAAATATCTCTGGCTTGATAATCCCCACTGCACCTTGGTAAAGTCAATGGGGAGATTGGTTTGGCTTGGCTAAGAGAGTCACAGCCCTGCAAACCTGAACAGAAGCAGGCTAAGAATGACAGATGTTAGGAACACGGCTGGGCAACATCCACTAACAAAAGGAAGATGCTCTCCATTCACTTTTAATCCTTCTTTATTTCCTTCAGATTTTGATGAGGATAATGCAAATTAATGTCTGCAGAAAGTGATGCAAATAAGAGAGTTACAAACTGTAATTTAAAAGGACAAACAGCGGTATGCCTAATGTCCATAGTATAAAAAAGGTACATAATCTATTTTGTCTATTGCTTGCTTTAATACAAAGAAATTTAGTTCCTACTGGGAGAATTTATTGCTGCAGGTTCCCTACCAATTTAGGACTGTAGTGTTTACCTTTCCCTGTGAGCAGGCAGAGAAACAATGGTATATTGTGTAAATACAGTGGGGACATGGATTAATTTCAAACCCATCACGTAATCTTATGAGATTTCCCACGAGATCTCCTAACAGGTTGCAGCACTGTGAGCCATTATTTCCATATTTATTGGAAATAACATCTGAGCTAAGGCAATGCACAATATTCCCAATGCAAGCTCTCATGATGAGAATGAAATTAACTCTTATTGCGGTAAGTGCTGAGGGTTTGTTGTTTTTTTGTTTTTTTTTAATCCTGAAACATTTACCCCAAATAACTACATATTCCCTTAAAGCTGTTGTGATACAGTATATCGTGTAACATTGTAATTTGGGGTTTTTTGTAAAGATGACTTTTGATCTGAAAATCCCCACTGAAATGACTGGGCTTGATTCTGATCTCTCTCATACTATAAAACTGGCGCAACTCCACTAATTTTAATTGAGTTATTCCAGATTTATGCTAGTGTGAGATCAGAACCAGATCTACTTTATGATACTAATTGTGCAAAGACCTTTCAAAATGCAAATATTGACACAATAAAGCTTAATTAAAATGAGTGTGTTCTACAGTGCTGTATGCTACAGAATGTACTTAAAAAAGCTTTATTATATATTCAATATTGCAGAACTCAGAGGCCCCATTGTACTAGCTACTGTACAAATACAAAGAAATACAGTGTCCCTGTGCAAAAGAGTTTACAAGCCTACTGCTGAATTATTTGGTGGAATGTGGGTCAGGAAATACACTGATACCCTCAGTTTCTTGCAGTTAAATTCATTGGGCCAGATCCTCAGCTGGTGAAATTTGGTGTAGCTCCACTGAAGATGAAGAACTAGCCCCGACTATTTATTTGTTTAGTTACTTGCAAAGTGTCCCCAGTTCCAAGATACACACGGATACTTCTGTACTTAGATAACATGGGGATACTGGGTGCACCTTGGAAGTACCTAAAACTCTAGGTGTGTTATCATGTTTCATTAAGGCTCTGGGCCACGCTCCTACAAATGTTTCCCCTTCAATACTGATTCCTTTGTGAAAATAGGCAGTTTCTCCTTCTTTAATCAACCTCCCGCTCTTACCTGATTCATCCACTGATGCCTCAACATGCTGCTTGTAGTACTGCAATTTGTCGTCAAGGAAACAATTGTTAGGTCATAATCTACAGCTTGTGTCACTGAATGAATTGGGTAAGAGGGTCAGGGCAATTATAAGAACAATCTTCACTTATTCAGAAGTATGTTATTAGTTATGTACTATGGGGAAAAATACAAAAAGTACGCTGCAGTGGAATTTTGGTTTCAAAAGTTGCATTTTTTTTAAATGTTTGCCTGTGGGTGGCAGCGACTGGGGGAAATCCAATAAAATTGGTTTTAGAAGCCATATCAGAAGATCATACACATAGCTACTCTGCAAGATGAGATTGCTATGGCATCAGACCCACAGCTGCCAAAATTTTCATGGGAAGCTGAGGTACTGGCAGCCTTCTCCCTGAGGGCCTGCTGAGATTTGACTTGTCCACTTAATTAACCACTTAACCATACTGTCCAAAAAGGCTGAACATGCAGCTGTCTGCAAATAGCTTAACATTGCCCTGTAGGTTTTTTTTTTTTTAAATAGAGTATCCATTTTCCTGCCTGAAATAGCCTTAGGCCAGAAATCTCTTCAGCTAGACTGGTGCTCCATCTACCCCTGCTCATGTTACAGCTGTGTCTGTCTTGCAAGTCAAGGGGGATTCTTACCCAGGACTCGACAAAGCTTAAAAAAAAAAAAAAACTTGGAGGGCTAAAGCTAGCCACTATTTAACATCCCAGTCCATTCTTTTTGAAAGTAAAGATATACCCACAATTGTTGATCATTATAATTGTAAAATAATCTGAGTTTTTACAAACCACTATCACTTGGCATATTAAAAACATTTCAATATTTTACAGTTTAAATGAATTTACTAATATAAATATTTTATTTTCATTATTGGCAGAGGCTACTGGCTGCACATAGTTAATATTGACTCCAAACCTAAAAAGAATAATCATATTAACACCCAAGCTCTTTTAATCTACATTTTTGTAAATGTTTTCCTAAGAGTTCATTCTTACATAATATAATAGACCCTCATTTGGAAACTCAGCCCTCAGCTTCAGTACAATAGTCTCTTTTTTGCCCCCAAACCTATTCAACTGTTGTTTAACACAATCAGTTTCTCCCAGGTCTCTTAGGGATTTAAGTTTAGAAAACAGGCTTGCAAAAATACAGTGGCTCTTTTATAGTCTTACTAATTAAATGTAATTAAATTAATGGTAACTGAAATTGAATGTATTAAAAAAATCCAAAAGCATTTTGCTTTACATGTATAAACACTAGAGTAATTATTTCCTTTTCGGGAAAATGCCAGGGTAATAATGGAGATGACAGTGAAGTTCTTCACAATGGGCCGATTTAGACTATCAGGATTCATTAGCATGTGTGTGACTAGTAAATAATTGCATTAATTTTAAGCCGAGTAACATATTTAGAAAACTGGAAAGAACCTTATTTTGTGAATTTAATCAACCTTTGCTCTTCCCCAGGTAGGTCAGAGCATATCTGCAATATTAAGCTGAAACTTATTCTTTACCATAGACCCATGATAAGAGACCAGTGATTTTCAAACTTTAGAACACTTTTGATGGTTTGTAAACAAAGAACACTTCAAAATAAATAAATGAAAACTTTCTGTTAATATAACGGTAATTATGGAGATAAGTAATCTTTCCATCATTGAAGCGGTAACCAGCATTACCTTGTAAGCCCACTTTTCATCCCTCTCTATTTCCAAGAATCAAAACGCTCGATTTCTCAAAACTCTATAGATAGAGAATTTCTCAAGAAAGTGGTTCCATTTTTAAATGTTTTTAATTGTCTAATTTTTCTTTGCCTCCATCTATTGGCCTAATTAAATCACATGACAATAAACAAATCACATCATATTTACATTTTCAAATTTAGCTTCTGCAAGAGGCAGTTTTCAAGGGCAGAAAGAGTAAGCTGTTCAAAAAGTTGACATTAGCTATGGTTCATCATCATTGAAGTGACTTACTGCCAGTGACCAATTTATGGCACCCTATGGTTAGTAGACTGTCTTCACACAAAACAATGTGTTACTTGTGTCCTATGTTAACCACAGTGCCTAGAATAATATGGATCCAATCATAACATAATGAATTAAATATCAACATATATCACTGTGATACATTGGGGCCAGAATATATAAAGAGTACAAGATCAATATCTATATAGAAAGTATGTAGAGTATGAGTATGTATACTTACACTCTATTTTAAGAGACAGCCCCAAAATATCCCCAAATACACAGAGTGCAAAGGTGCAATAGAATTAGTAGACAATCACACTTGTTAAGCAATTACTTTGTATCAGTTCCTTGAATTGTCGTGTAAGAAGCCTTTCATTATCTATATTAAGTGTGTAAATATATTGCATTACATGCACCACCATGCATGCATGACACACAGTAACTGTTTACAGAATGAGAGATTGTCACTGAGAAACATTTATGATTGGTGAAGTTACATAATAATCCAGTTACCTGGATTTTACTAGGTGATCTAAATTCACTTGCTCCATGATGGTACCGTAAATTTACTATATGCACACCTTAATAATCAAGTTGCAGAAGTAGAAGGACTCTACTCATTTTCCTTTACTTTTCTTAGTTCAAAATGAAATCTGTGTTTGGTTTCACTAGAACTATAAATGGTAAGCAATATTAACCAAGACAATTTCTAAGTTCCTATTTAGTGCTCTAATTTGAAGTCTGACAGTTGTGTAATGCAGTACTGACATCTTCAATTTATAGTATAGTAGGTTACTTGATAAAATACGGCGTATTTCACACTGTGACTCGCCCACAATTGTTCCTGTGAATCATAGGGAAGAATTGCTTTCAGACTTGAATTACTAAACCAAGTACTGCTGCTTGTAATCATCCACTCTAAACACACTTTCTAGCATTGCTAACAGAGACAAATATTTGCAACACCTAACCCAAAAAGTACAGCATAAGATAAATAAAATTGTCAACAGGTAATATTTTTTGCACAACTTTGTTCAATATAGGGTACATCACAGCAGAAATATACTCTCTGATAGAAAATAAAGAACTGTTACCTATTTTAGAAAGCAAAGGGTAAATTACAAATCATGGGAAACCTGCAGAAACTGATGCTTTATCTAAACAAACTTTCAAAACTACTACTGCCCATTGACATTAACTAAAATACAGTATTGCCTCAATCCCCAGGTGCACCAGGAGCCTTGTTCAAAGCCCACTGAAGTGAAAGGGAGTTGTTTGGATCAGGACTCAAGGTAAGAGCTTGGTACATCTGGATGGGAGCGAACAAAGAAGCTGTTTTCAGCTTCTCTATTATTGGGCTGGCTGGGGTCTGTTTCAGCCCCTGTTGTAGACTGCAGCAGCCTCAAGTTTGTTCTAAACTATATCCAGTTGGATATGGCCCCAAGAGCTCGTGCACAAACTACGGACGGTTCTATGTTTTGGCCATCCCTCATTCTCCCCACCCCCAGGAGCGCCTTACGCCAGAGGCCAAGAAGGGGTTGGAGATGGTGTAAGAATCAGCTACACAGATTTTACACATGCTACCCAGGAAGATCTGCCATTTTTCTGACCAGCATGCACCACTGGAGAATGCAAAATGGCCAGAGCAGGGCTCAGGATTAAGCCTTGTGACTACAGGTTAGACTCCACTCAGAAAACTTAGGACAGATAACAAAAAATTACAAGATAGCAAGTAGTCTCACTCAACTGAGGACATTAATATGCTCTTTGAAAAGCTGCCTAAACTCACACTTCATCTGATTCCCTGTGCCAACCAAATGTCAGTCCTAAGCTTGAATTTCCCGGCTTCTGTCAATTGGTCACAATTTAACACCAGTTTTGGGTTTAATATTTCAGATTTAGCTACAGTAAAAACATGCCTGTTACATTTCCAAGGTTACAAGAGTCAATTTTTCAACTCTTCTGTTGTTTTGCACAGGCTTTCACAGATGAAACACAGATTTCCCCCCTAAAAATGACCAGATTCTTCACTTAATAATTTTTAGCAATTTAACACTGCAAGTGCCCAGTAAGGGCTGACAACACCCTTTCCTTTGTAACAAGTGCATCTATGAACAGACGAGGCATTTTCTGATCTATATTTGATTTAAACAAACAAGTGTTCCATGCATTAAACTTCAGTCTCTTGCTAGCTAATTTCAAAAAATAACAGACCAAGTATTCCTGCTAGAATTCTGCCAATAGGAACCTTGAGGGAAACTGCTGAATTGGGGCATTCCCTGGCTAAACTGGCTATGCGCCTTTTCAAAAAGTCTGAGCTGTCAATTTAGAACTGCATTGGCTGATCACATCCACCCTCCCCATCAACTAGATTAGTTACAGCCACTCCCTGCCACCATAACCTGGACCCTTGCCAAAGAGTTTGCCATCAGGGCACTCCACCAGGACTATGCTGACATAAACTGAGGTCAATTTGACACAATATCTTTTATTTTTTCTTTCATGTTCCTGACAAACTTATGTGCCATAAACACTAAAGTGCATCCCATTCACTTTTAAAGTACTTCAGACAAAGAGTCAAATGGGAATGCACTTTTACACAACCACTGTTAGTTTAAAAAAAAAATCATACAAATACATTTTTCCATTGGAGGTTACGTTTACAAATACTCTGTGCCTGGTAGATTGTCAAAGAATGTGTGCACATATGTAATCATTCCTTCCTGGAATCTTGGGCAAAATGACAGGATTCAGAGAATTTGGCTTCCCCATCAGTACTTGGCATCTCATACACTACAGCCTGAATACTGATGGCTTTATAGGCTTGCTATTTGTGAAGAATCACTTTGTCACTGGGTGGTGCCCAAACAGCTGTGTGCATGCAGTCAGTAGTTCCCAGGAGCAATGGAAAATTAACTAAGCCAAAGAAGTCATACATTGCTTAGTGCTTTACTTCTGGCACATTGTATCTCTGTAAAACTTAAAGCATAATTCTCAGTATGTATCTGCTTGTGCATGCCTAAGTATGGGTCACATTAGAGACAACACTAGGATCACTAGGATCACTAGTATAGAATTTAATAAAGGTTTAAGTTCTATTTAGGAATAGGATAAGGTTCAAGTTTGTTCTTATTCCAGTTAGGTTTAGACATAAACTGCAAAGCAGGTGCCCATAAGGCACAAAGTCAAAGGGGACACCCAACAGAGCTGAATGCAAAGGGAAACTTACAAGAATGCCTGCAAGTTTCCTTTTAGAACAGGCTCCATGGAGAGAGAGAGAGAGAGAGAGAGAGAGAGAGAGAGAGAGAGAGAGTGTGTGTGTGTGTGTGTGTGTATATATATATATATATATATATAAAAGGAAACTGGGTCTAGTGAATTTCCATCTGTCATCCGCAACCCCTCCCATGTATAACACTACTGCTGCTGACCCCCCCGAGACCCAAAATGAATTAAAAAGGCAAGGAAAACACTAAAGATGTGAAAAGGCAAAATAAACAGGGAAGAAAAACATATAGAACAAAAGCACAACATGAAGATGGAACAGATGAAAAGGAGGGAAATAAGGAAAAGGAAAGAAGTGACAAGAGGCTGGAAGTATGAGGGAGACACAATCAGAAAAATTTGCATTTCAGGATCCGTTGTACCAGCTGCAATACAGCTAGAATTCTGGCAGCAAAGGACTGAGAGTCTTTTGCTGGCTCTGAAATTATCTCGCTGTATCATCCTGGGCAAGACACTTGGTCTCTTGCTGTCTGAGGTTCCCCCATTCATCAGGGTATATTGATTAAAATCAAATGGATTTAAATCATCGATTTTAATCATGCTTTAAAATCAGCAAACAGAAAACCTTGATTTAAATCACCGATTTTACTCATGATCTGTATTTGTACCTTTTAGTTATTTTCCTAAAGAAAGGTTGATTCTCATTAGTTGGTAAGCATTAAAACACATTGATGTGCAACCAAATATACTTTTTACACTAAATATGGTGCTTCTTTTTGCAAACCAGAAGGGTACACTATATCGATTCTATGGCAAAAAACTACGTTAATGCAGAGTTAACGTGCTTGGTGGTATATCATACCCTTGCAGAACACTGAGTTGAGCAAAACAAACCTCTGAAAACCAGCAAATGCACAGTTAAAGTTGTCCATGCAACCTTAACTCTGCCCTCTTTCAGCAACACCCCATTAAGACCCATTCACACACATACCTTTCATAGAATCATAGAATATTAGGGTTGGAAGAGACCTCAGGATGTCATCGAGTCCAATCCCCTGCTCAAAGCAGGACCAACACCAATTAAATCATCCCAGTCAGGGCTTTGTCAAGCCGGGCCGTAAAAACCTCTAAGGATGGAGATTCCATCACCTCCCTAAATAACCCATTCCAGTGCTTCACTTCACCACCCTCCTAGTGAAATAGTGTTTCCTAATATCCAACCTAGACCTCCCCCATTGCAACTTGAGACCATTGCTTCTTGTTCTATCATCTGCCACCACAGAGAACAGCCTAGCTCCATCCTCTTTGAGGGCTGCTATCAAATACCCCCTCACTCTTCTCTTCTGCAGACTAAATAACCCCAGTTCCTTCAGCCTCTCCTTGTAAGTCATGTGCCCCAGCCCCCTAATCATTTTCATTGCCCTCCACTGGACTCTCTCCAATTTGTCCACATCCCTTCTGTAGTGGGGGGACCAAAACTGGACGCAATACTCCAGGTGTGGCCTCACCAGTGCCGAATAGAGAGGAATAATCACTTCCCTCGATCTGCTGGCAATGCTCCTACTAATACAGCCCAATATGCCATTGGCCTTCTTTGCAACAAGGGCACACTGCTGACTCATATCCAGTTTCTCATCCACTGTAATCCCCAGGTCCTTTTCTGTAGAACTGCTGCTTAGCCAGTCAGTCCCCAGGCTGTAGCAGTGCGTGGGATTCTTCCTTCCTAAGTGCAGGACTTTCCTTTGCCAATGCCACAGTTGCTGAGATGTACAGGCTCTCTAACTCCTTTTACACCACCACCACCCCATTCACTCTCACCCAGAGGATTCCGTCTAACACTGAAAGGACAAAAAGGAAAAAAAAAAGAATCAGTTGCCCACATCATCTTCCCTCTGTTCTCCTGCAGCTGGCAGTAACCAATGGAAATTATTTATATATAATCCAGGTGCAGTCAGTGTATTAGGTGTTCTTACACTAAATAGTGGAGGCAGAAGTTGGGCCTGCAACACACATGGATTACTTGGAGGTGTGTGACAGAGCCGTGATTATATGAGGAGATGTATGTTTGCAGACTCCGACATGTTTGAGTAAGGGGACGAGCCGCATGTGTACCTCCAGAATGCAATAGAATCCAGGGATTGCGTGTAATTCCCTGGGGAAGTGTGGTAACCACAGCCTCTCCAGGGTCTAAGAACAGGGGTGGGAGGAGTGGTTTAGGCAAATTCACTTAGATTGTAACACCTCAAAAGAGGTAACACCTCCTTGGCAAGTTTCAAACTATCCTGGTTCAAACTGGATTCGCCAGAGACCAACAGACAATGAAAGGACTTTTGGATAAATAGCCAGAGTTTAAACTGACTCGGGGGCCTTCATTCTGATCCAGCAAATGGAAAGGACTTTCTGTCCAAAGGGCAGCCGCCAATCCTTAAGGAAGGACTGACACCTACCCAAGCCCTTGTGGAGAGAGGTGGTGGATGATCTCTGGTAAACTTAACATGCATGTAGGTTCTTTTATTGTTTTAACATGTTTTCTCTGTAATGCTTGTCCCTTAAAAATAAATGTGCTTACTTAGAAAAAGCTGCGTGGTAACCTTAAACCATGGGCAGTGACACTGTTTATAGCATCTGAGAAGAAGGGAAAGCAGGCCTGCTTAGGCAGTCTGACTTGCTGGGGAATTCACAGTGCAGGCAGGGAACTGTGCAGCCTGGAAATACCCTGGTCAGGAGGGAGGGGCTCATTTCTCTGCCCAAGAGTGGGTGCCCTTGCTGGGCCAGGGAGGGGGAAGGAAGGTGCAGTGGCCCTGAACTGTGACACCATGAACCCTCAAATTTCCCCAAAAATGTTCTTCTAGAACTTATTAATAGCTTTCATATTGTCACTGAGGCAATTATGTAGACGCTCAGACAAGTCAGAGAAAGCCATCACTGCTCTTGGACACAAATCTCTGATGCAGTCCAAATATGCTCTCAGACATAATTTGATGTGTATACCAGGAATAAGTCCCAGATCATTTCTGCCCGAGTAAATCACCCAATGTCCAGTAGATCACAACTTCTTACGGCACCACGTAAATGTTGCAGAGTGGGTAAAATATGATGCTAACGCAGGCCACCGCTCTCCTCCAAAATCAGCCTGCAGTTAGCAGTCCCCATGTCATGCTATACCCCTTGCTCTCTCGCAAACTTTTGCAACATCATGATCCAGGAATCACCCAGAATCCACACATTGGAAATATGGTAGCACACATATTTCTTCTCTTTCAGTGGTCAAGGTACCTGCACTGTCAGTTCCAAACCTCCATGTTATGTGTCTTTGAAAACACCACATTAACCTACCCTGAGTTCAGCAAGTAGCCACTGCCTCCCTTCCCAGCTCCTCAGGGGCTTACAATACAGATATTTCCTCAAACAACCAGTCCAAAGCTTGCCTACCACCCATCTTCATTGCCCAACCCCTCTGCAGCCACAACCCCACTCCCTGTCCTTGTCCTGCCACCCTCCACCCCCATATACACACCAATTGCTGTCTTTGGCTCCTCCCCATCTGATGAAACAAAAATATTCTGCTCAGTTCACAGCAAACCTCCCCATAAAATGAAAACACATTATAACAGAGACAACTTGCAGCAAGCAATATGAATTATTAAATCTTTATTGCACAGGTGTACAGATTAGAAATGTCAGTGGTGGGATGTTCACCAGAGGCAGTAGCATTGGCACATTCCCTCAAACTAACCAGGTAAGTACAAAGTGGCTGCATAGAAATCCTCTCAAGGTTTTTTTCTTTATTGGTGCAAGCACAATACAATCCTTCTGGACTACACATCTATGCAAGCAAAGAAGCAAACATGTTCTTACAAACTATGCTCAGATCGGAGCCCCCAAAGATTTAGTGGGTGTTATACACTACCTTGGGTAAAACTTCACAGATTGAGACGGTTTTGACCTGCATCACATCAACAGTTTTATCTCTAGCTCTGCAAAAAAAAAAACTTTTTGAAAAACAGCTATTTTTTTCAGGGTTTATATCTCCACAACCCCTATTTCGAATAATCCCAAATTTCAATCACTATCCCTATACTGCACCCTCCTGATGAGCATCAAATTTCAAAGGACTCTGACAGTGCATGTCAATACTATAGGACTTAGAAAGGTCTAGGTTTAAATAAAAGTTGTTATCTAACCTTAACGATAGTGGCACTACTGCACTACTATAATACATGTTTATTTAAGCAATTAGATATCTGAATTTGCATTTATTCAGATTCTTATTTTTTACATTTTTATTATGTTAGAAAATGGTGAATGTTGCATATCTTATTTACTAGATGATTAATTTTTACTTGCAATTTGTGTCAAGCTCTCTTTTCAAATCAATTAAAAATGCACAAAAATAGCATTTTAATTATTTTTTTTAATTAAATAAAGTACCTTCAGTGTGCTGGATACATAAGAAAAAAAGGTTTATCAAAACATGTTATGCATTTAAAAGTAACTTAGTTATTAAACAGTTTATCTATCTATCTAAACCATTATTCTTCTGTGCTTAGCGAATTGAACTGATTGTTTTTCTGGTCACCTTATGCTTCAAGATTTTAGAATTAGTAGATCTCATCTTCTCACACCTAAATTTTATCCACAGATTGGAAGAGGAAAAACAAGCTTTCCTGCTTTTGTCTAAGTCCCTATTGGTTTCTTCACTTTGAATGAACTAATCACTGAACAAAACCAGTTGAATACACTGTAATGCACAAAATATTCTCTCTGTACCCGCAGAAGAGGTTACTGCTGTCAAAAGCCAGTTTAGCACTTCAGCAAACTCTGATTTCGAGTGACTTCCACCAGTTCAGTGGTGTTTCTTTAGAATTTGGCACCAAATATGTACTGCTTAATATTATTTTTCCATTTAATTTAAATGATTTTAATAGATTATAGTAAGTTTAGGACTTAACATAAGTTGTAAATTTCAAATTTAATTGTAAATATTTTTATAAACAAACATATTCAATTTAAATAAAAAATCCAATTTAAATTTTAAAAAAATCTTCTTTTTAATTTAAAAAAAACATATTTTTTCCTCCAGAAAATGGAGATAATGGTACTTCTCCAGCTTTTCAAAACACACTAAGATCTACAGATGAAACTATTCATTTCATTAAACATTTTGGGATGGGCTTGGTCACTGCCGAAACCAATCACTGTACAGCATGCACTGTCCATGTGCAACTTACTCTTTACCTCACCTTACATTCCAGGCTTATTTTACCAATTGTTATCTTGTTCATTGTAAATCATTCCCTGGATGTTCCCCCTTATTTTAGCTAGTACAGACATTCTGTTTCCAGCCTGCTAATCCATTTACCTCTCTAATCCTGCCCCCCAAGAAATAAGGACTCACCTATGTCCAATTACTCATGTGAAGACAGGCCTATTAAGGAACAACCAGGTTACTGCCAAATCCCATCTTTGCCTGGGGGACCACTACACCCTGGACCTGACCCTAGTTTTTATTTCATAAGAACAATTCATCCTTTCCCCCTCTAAATCTTTTAAGCTCCTCATACAGGATCAAATAAAGTTTGTTTGTCAAATCCGTATCTTTGAAAAACCCTGCTTCTCTTCAGATATAAAATGGAAAGATTATCTAGTTCTGTAAATCCTTTTGGATGAATAAACTCTTCTAAATCTTCTCATTTCACATTCTTCATCTCCAGTAGCACAACATTTTCAAGTGTCACAAGGCATGACCCAACTTTTGAGACCTAATTGAGTAACTCCAAATTATCTAATAATTGCTTAGTTATATGAATGTACACATTTTTGAAACTGCCTGTGCATTCCCCACAGGCATTCTGGGAGAAATCCTGGCCCCAATGAAGTCAATGGGAGTTTTGTCATTAACTTCAGTAGGGCCAGGATTTCACCCGCTACAGCCCTGATTCTACAAACATTTACTCATATGTTTAATGTTACTACCTTGAATAATTCCAGTTGGAATCAACGAGACTACTTGCAGAAGCAAAGTTAAGTCAGTGTTTGGAGGATCTGGGCCCAAATACAGGGCTATATCTTAACTCTACCGCCTAGGTGTTCATGTACACCCACAATTGTGCCCACTTTGAAATTAAACCTGTATATTTAGTTCTATGCAGTTCTCTCTAAACAATCGGGTGCATGATGCATTTCTTTATTTTCCCATACAAATACTACATACATTATCAAAAATGTAGCATACACATTTCTACCACATTACTCCATTAATGACAACTGAGATTTTTCAGTGGATTTAAGAAGTGCAATATTACAACAAATAGTCATAAAAACTTAGATCAATAACCAAAAAATGTAAGACCAACTCTGGAGTTATCCTATACAGTACCTGTTTGTAGTATATCTTCACCAAGTTTGTAGAAGCATGTATCCAAAGATTGCTTCAAGTTCAGTGACCAAGATCTGCAAAGGAAAACCATAGACATTAAAAATATGCCATTGAAAGTAAATAGTTTGGGCATAAAAGCAGAGCAAAATCATTCTGCTAAATTTCCATTTGGAAATAAGTTTAAAATATTGTCCTTTACAGCTACGTGTAGAGCAATGCATGTTGTGTGAGATAAGAATGATGACTAGTGGGATAATCTATTAAATATTAAATATAAGACATATACAGTATCATAAAGCTTTTAAGAAAGCTTGCTTATGGGAATTCAAAAATAGTACAGGATAGTTCCTGCAAACATCAAGTTTCAGAATAGTAATTTTACTACAATTATCAGTAATGATAGAATAAAACCAACACATTCAATATGTACAATGACTAGTGGTATGGCAGAAAATAAAAATCTATTTAAAAACCTACAAACCGACATACATTTGAGCCACATTCTGCCTTTGATTTGCAGCAGAGCAACAGCATGAATTAGAGAACCATGCATCAACAAAGGGTATCATTTTTGTTTGCCATTTTATCCTTAAGAAAGGTTAAAAATGACAATTCTACTACGGATTCCATAATCTGGCTCTATATATTTCTGTCCCTAAAGCAGACACATGTTCAGGCCTGTGCATGTGCATAGCACTTACCCACAATTAGTATCTAGAGTCTCTATAAATTCTCCTGGTGATTCTGACACAGTGATACAGGTATCAGCACTGTAGAGTGCATAATCCATTTGACAAAACAAATTAGTTTTACTATACAGTTGCTAAAGAAAGAACAAAAAGAAAAGACTGAACAGTTAAAACTGTAAGATGTAGCAGAAGGAGGAAACAAACAAAAAAAGACTTAACTGACATGGAAAGGGATAGAAAAAGAAAGAAAGCAGAAAAGACAACAGTTCAAGTCCAGACTGACGTGGGAATGGTCATTATTCTGTACCAACACTTATCTGGTGGCTCCATCAGTTTGTCTACCACACTATCTTGAGGATTTCTAAGGGTATGTCTACACTGCAGAGTGTATGTGTGTCCTGGCTCATACGTATATGCCAGGGATCGGCAACCTTTGGCACGCAGCCCATCAGGGAAATCCACTGGCGGGCCAGGATGGTTTGTTTACCTGCAGCGTCTGCAGGTTTGGCAGATGGCAGCTCCCATTGGCCGCAGTTTGCCGTTCCAGGCCAATGGGAGCTGCGGGAAGCGGCGCGGGCCCAGGGATGTGCTGGCCACCGCTTCCCGCAGCCCCCATTGGCCTGGAACGGCGAACCGCGGCCAATGGGAGCTACGATCAGCTGAACCTGCGGACGCGGCAGATAAACCGTCCTGGCCTGCCAGTGGATTTCCCTGACGGGCCGTGTGCCAAAGGTTGCTGATCCCTGGTATATGCACATGCTTGCCAAGCCCACCACCAAATGTCCACACTAGACAGCTGCACATGCCCCATACCCATCTAGTTGCATCAACATTGACATTGCAGTTACATATGTTTTGGGGGTGTATCCCAGGGTTCTTAATGCCTTACTAAATTAAGCCACCCTAGGAATTGGTTGGTGTATTGTGGAAGAACTTGTCTGTCCTTCCTGGACCTCTGTGCGGATGTGTTCTTAGCTAGCCAGCCCAATTAGCAAAATGCAGTATGTCTGTAGCTGTCAGTCCCAGGATATTAGAAAGACAGGTGGGTGAGGTAATAACTTTTATTGAACCAACTTCTGTTGTTGAGAGAGACAAGCTTTTGAGCTACACAGAGCTCTTCCTCAGGTCTGGGAAAGGTACTCCGAGTGTCACAGCTAAACATAAGTTTGAATAGATAGTTTATCATAAGTAAGGCTACGTTTTAGTCACAGGTATTTTTAGTAAAAGTCATGGACTGGTCAAGGGCAGTAAACAAAAATTCATAGCCCGTGACCTGCCCTTGACTTTTACTAAAAATACCTGTAACTAAAACTTGGGTGGGGGCTGTGGGAGCTCTGAGGGGGAGGGGGGCGGTCCGACAGCACCAGAGGTGCTGGGGGAGGTGGCCCAGGACCCCACTGGTGCTGGGAGGGGAGGGTTGGCGGGGCTGGCAGGGGATCCCTACCCGGCGCCGCATCCCTGCGGCTCCTAGGCAGCGGAGGGGCACAAGCGGTGGTTGTCGCAGCTCCCATTGGCCAGGAACCACAGCCAATGGCAGCTGCAGGGGTGGGGCCTGCGGGCCCAGGCACCGTGTGGCGCGGAGCCTCCCCCGCCCCCCCCCCCCGGCCCCTCCACCACCTAGGAGCTGCAGGGCCATGTCAGTGGAAGCCCCCCCACCCTGAGGTAAGCACCCACCCGCAGCCCCCTGCCCCTAGCCCTGAGCCCTGGCTCGGGCAGCTCCTGAGCCAGAACCAGGTGCTGCAAAAGTCAGAGAGGTCACAGAAAGTCACGGAATCTGTGACTTCTGTGACAGACTCGCAGCCTTAATCATAAGTACTTAACACATATTCTAAGGGACCATTCAAGGTGAAGTGGCCCGTTAACATCCCTGTAGTCACAAAAAGGGAGGTTAGTGGATTATGGATTGTCATAATAAGGCATAAATCCAGTGTCTTTATGAAGATCATGATTTTTAGTGTCTAGCAAAGTTACGAATTTAAGCTCCTAGGCTAATCTTTAGAAAGTGTTGTGCAGTTTCATTTGAGGATGAGGCCTGATAGGTCAGATACAGAGGGATCACTTTGTGAAACGTGTTCACCCACAGGTGATAGGGTGTTTTTGTCTTTTATCGTTTTCCTGTGTGAGATCGTTCAAGAGCATAGTGATTGTCTGGTTTCACCCACATAGCTGTTATCGGGGCATTCTGTGTTGTGATAGGCATGTGTAGGACCCCTGGATCTTGAAAGGCGTGTGGTAGGGGGTGTAGCATTTAGCAGAGGCACTTCCAGCTCTGTCTGTTCCAGCTGGTGCCAAGCCATGGATCCAGAACTATTGGATAAGCTGTTTCTACTTGTGGCTGAACTGTTATTCCAACAGGGTACAGACAGAGGGTCTAGAAGACGGTGAGTGACATTTCAGCAGCATTTCCTTCTGAATGGAAGGTGGTGACAAGACTCAGAGGAGAACTCATTCACGGCAGACGGCAAATTATCTGTTGCATGCTGAAACTTTGGTTTCCTATACAGACTAGTGCTTTTGACGCAGGACAACTAGCACAGCACAGTGGGATCACATTGTCAGGCAAACCTGGAATTACTAGCAGTAGCTACAGAATTTTCGCATGATAAAGACCGCCTTCTGGATCAGTCCAGAAGCAAGTTGTTATTGCCACCTGGAAGCTGGCTACCCCAACTACTACAGGTGGATGGATAATCAGTTTACTATTGGCAAGTCAACTGTCGATGTGGTGGTGGTAGTTTGTGAGACCATTAATACTGTGGTTTTCTCACAAGTGGTAGACATTGCTAATATGCCTGAAATAATAACTGGCTTTCAGAGAATGGGGCCTCCAAACTGCACTGGGGCCACTGACGACACTCAAGTGCCCATAGTTTGCCTACCACAAGGAGCACATGAATACATCAACTGCAAAGAGTACTACCCTATTGTTCTGCAGGCCTTGGTCAATCACAAAGGCAGGTTCATGAACACCAATGTGGGATGTACAGGAAACGTGCATGACACCAGAGTGCTGAGGAGATTTGATGTTTCTCTATTTGCACAAGCAGGGACCTTATTCCCTCAAATAACATGATTACCAATGGGGTATTTTTGCCCAATTATTTTAGAAGATCTCATTTACCCCTTACTGCCCTGGCTTATGAAACCATACCCAACCACAGAGCACCTGGCAGAAGAAGGATTAATTACACACTTAGCAGTTGCAGATGGTGATGGAGTGTGCATCTGGCAGGTTGAAAGCAAGCTGTTGCTGCCTACAGACCTGACTGGATACCAGTGCAGCCAGTTGCATCTATGCTGTGGCCGGCACAACATCCGTGAGGATAAGGGCTAGAATTTCCCCATGGAGTGAACTCAAGACACTGCTGGTTTGCAGGCTCCATACAAGCAACCAAAAGATGTGCCTGTCATTACTGGGGCTGGGTCCAGGGAAGCAATGGAAATAAGGGATGTCTTGTGCACCTATATCTTTGCATCGGTCTTAAAAAAAACAAAAACAAAAAAAATCAAACCTGCCCTGCTTAGAAGCATGTTATGCAGTACTGAAGGCTCCATGCTCAGGGCAGCGGTAAATATGTGGTTGAATACCTTGTGGTAAGGGTACGCAGACAGATTGTTGCTGGACTTGCCATCCTTAGCCTTGTGGTAAATAATCTTTACGTGTCTGATGGGCTCCCCGCACTGAACACAGCAAATAGCTTCCAGTGCATAGGAGATGCGTGGGAAGTGAGTAGGTAGAAGGGACAGAACACACAGGCCCCAAGAGTTGTGGGATGGCACTGGAGAACTATCTAAACACGAGCTCAATAACATGTGCATTAGCGGCATCTTTACTGCGAGATGGGAAGGTAGGAGAACACCTTACAGCAAAACTCACGCTTTAACCCATACTCCCAGCTGTGTGCATGAACATGTGTTCAAAGGGCACATATGATCATATTTGATGTTCTGTGTGGGAGGAGGGGAAGGATGGGGATCAGGGGTTGGGCTAAAACATGCATAAACACACGCAGGCAAGAACAACAATAACAAATAATGCCTCCACCCCACCCCCACTACTCTGCTCTATGTATTCAAGAAATCTCTATAAATATGACAATTTCCAGGGGTATTCATGCTATATACTTGTTTGCCGTTCTTACTGTTTATGTCAAATGCAGACAAGACAGACTTGAAAGTTTAGAATCCACAATAAAGGAGTATGAACAACAGAACTACATCTCTGCATCCTCTATTTGATCTCAAAAATTGTCAGTTCTTCAGAGATGAGAAATATAGGAATCACAAAGAGAAATCCCACTCAAGGTATTGTGAAAAATCAGCAAAATATCACCTGCAAAATGGTATAAGCGACTTAGTACATGTACCATGACGAGCAACTGAAGACTTCCTGGGTGACCAAAAGGGTAACCATTACTTTACCATCAGTCTGTAGTCTTCCCTTCTCTTACCCTTCTTGGTGTCCATATCTTTCCTCTTTATTCCCAGTCTCTTACCATATTGTTTACTCCACATTATTAAGTGCACACATGGGTTGAACTGGGATGACTCTGTGAGCCAGTACTTTTCCTAGAGGTTGCTATATTGGCTTCTAAAGGCCAAGATTTATTTTTAAAAATAATTCTCTGGACCTTACAGTTGTGAAAATTGCCTTCAAAATGTGAACTGGGAGTAAAACACCACAATAAAGTTCAAATCAATCTGCAGACAGCCTGAAACAATAGCTCTGAGGGAGGTGAACTGTTCCCAATCATCTCAAATGGGTATTAACTTTGAAGCTCCATTATGACAATTTAAATGGCAACATTATGAACTATTTCACAGCTGAAATAGTTGCACTACTGAAAGCGTGCAATAAACAAAAGGGACAATCATCTTATGCACAGCACACTGTGAGAGGCATCTTATTTAGGTATCACAAGTAGGTGGAACTTGGTTTGGAGGCACAATCTGGGAAAATGTCACATTTTTCCACCCAGATAATCAGCCAGCCTGCAGAGGGCTGCTTCTTCCTAGTACTCTACTGCAAAAGTGACAGAAAACAACATGAACATTTCATTGTTTAGATGTAGAGAACAGCACAAGGAAATAACCTCTTCTCTCTCACCACCAGTTCAATTCTGGATCCTGGTACTGAGTAGCATTTATTTTTGAAGTGGTTATTCAGCAGGCTATCCTGAAAGCACATACATATATAAAACAAGCTGGAAAAAGTATTTATTTGTAGTGCTCTTCTTTCTTTACTGTCACTGACTGCCATTTTCACAAACAAATCATGCCTTCCACTGTTGTCCTTTATTCTGCGAACACCAAAAGCCCTCCCACAGTTACTAACATTTGCTTCATTTATCAATATTGACAAACTAAAGGACAAAGGCATGATTTAACAGATTGCTCTGTGTAAAGACACAATATAGTGTGCACACACACACAAAATCATCAAATGCCCCTGTCAGTAAGTCTTACAAAGTACAGTTTAATGAATGTATGCAAATTGCTGTAATATACAAAATGTCTGGTACCACTTCAACAAGTAATGCGCTTATGAAGAAATCTATAGAGAATGGTAAGATACATCAATCTAATTTGTCTTTGAAATAAAGAGATTTGGTTTCCTCAAGATAATTTCAATTTTTTTTTTTTAATGCCCGGTGGAGTGACAGTAAAACATTACATACAAAGAACCACCACTTTAGACCCTGGAAGACAGGATTGTTAAATTGAAAAAAATCAGCAACAGATAAACTGGAAGTGCATTGTTACATGCTGGTATACTTCAATCTTTTCCTTGTTGTGTTGACATCTTGGCATTTTTAAAAATCATTACTTCTAAGCCTGCTGAATTTAAAAACACATCCTATTTTTCACAGGTTACCACTACTGAAGTAAGAATTTAAAGTAAGGCTCAGTTTTGTGTTGTATGGGGGGGTTCTTAACATTTACAATGACAGGTGCATCAAAAATTATCAGAAGCCCAATTTGCAACTACCTTTCTTTTTAAACAGTAGGTATTAGAGTTGGTCAATTTCCCCCCACCCAACAAAAAATAAACAGTTTTTTCAGTGAAAAATGGCTTTTCGGTCAACATTTTCCAGATTATCATAATTAACAAACAAAACCTGGAAAAAAAATGGTACAATTTCTTAATTTTTGAAATCTGAACATTTTTACTAAAAATTCTTTTTAGAAACCATGATGTTTTGGTTTTCAGTGTCAGTCTTTTGTACAAAAAACAAACACAAACAAAATTGTGGCAATGCAGCGAGGGGAAATAATTTTTTTTTTAATTTCCAGTGTCAAATAATTGCTATTTTTCAACCAGTCCTGCCACCTATGCGACAGAATGTTTATACCATATTCCTTACACTAGTATCTGAATGTCAGCAACAGTGATATATTTGAGACATATGTCCAGAGACCCCAGCATGTCTCCATGAGCTATGGTAGCCACCATGAGCACTGTATGTTGGAACTTGTAGTCTCTTCGGGCCACATCTCTATAATGAAGAGAAGGAGAGCCTCGGCCACAAGGTAGAACTGTGTGGACTGCAGTTGGCCAATAGGCTACACTTGGAATTAAAGGCTAGGCTAGGCGGTTTCCACTCACAGCTTTAGAATGAGAGTTCTTGGAAGAAAGTGTATCATATTTTTGGGAACGCAGATTGTGACAAAGTTACTCCAGCAGCAACTGAAAGCTACAGATTTCCTGGATCCTGATCATTCTGGTTTTAGATCTGTGTATGAGATAGAAACAGCACTTTCTGTTGATGATCTCGCAGTGATGGAGAAGCCCCAAAGATGTCTGTGCCAATTCTTTTAGATGCCACATATCAGGGCTGGAAAAATCCACTCACCTTGACAGAGTTTATCAAACTCTACAGGATCAAGGCTTTCATATGAAAGAGAAAAATGTTTCTAGTGCTAGGATTGTGAAGAAAAATACCCACTAATAAACAATTGTAAGGTCATTAATATGTGCGTCAAGAGCAGTCCATTATTTGAGTATAGCATGGATGCTTGTTGGTAATCTTAAAAATGTAAACAAACAGATTTTTCTGATAAGTATCCTCATCTAACAAATATCAGGTCATCCTTTACCCGTTTCATACTACTGTAGAAGTATTTACCATAGCTAACAAACAGACACAGGTTTTACTCATCTCATTAGGCAAAATGACAAAATTGGACAGTGTTCCATATAAAACTTTTGCATCTCTGAATCAGAGGATCTGGATCAAATGCAGAAATGAACTAAATTCTTTGTAACAGAAAGCTCAGGTTGAAATACATCATCAAAAATCACTACAAACACCTCATTTTCCCAATAATAAGCTTTAATTTGTATAACTCTTGCACTTCTGTTACACTGAAGATTGAATAGTATGACAAACATGGTAGAAAATGGCTCTTATGTCTCTACAAGTGAACACATACTAGAATGCCTTTTTGGTAACATTATTCTAAACTTCTATTTTATTATTTACACCATTGAATTCTAAGCTGACAATCAAATGTTAACTGTGTAAATAATCTCCATTTAAGATGCACCAGTATTTAACAAGGATGCCCGTTACAATACTTAGGCCTAATTTTGCCTTTAAATATGCATGCCGGTGGCTCCCCTTGGCTTCAGAGAGTCCCATGCACATATAGTCAAAGACTGAAATATGAAAAATAAATGAATATGCCAAGTATTGCTGTACTACACATCATCACACACCTAATTTTTCAGACTTCCCCTACCATTGCCATGATTATCATTCATATTTTCAGTCTCTTTTTAACATAAACCTGAAAGTACAGCAAAATTTCCTCTCTTTTACTCTATCCTTCGCCTACATCAAGAGGAACAGGTTTGTGCTTGACGTAGTTAATAAAGGCAAATTAAGGAAGCTCAGTCTCTCCCACCTCCTCTCTTATCCCCTGAACCCAGATGAAATTATACTAATTACCATAAATTAAATGAAACATTCTAACTTTTCCCTGGAAGAGGGAGGAAAAGATAACCTCTGGGAATCCGTCTTCTTAAAGCTCTCCTAAGATGCAATGTCTAATAGACTTTAGAAAAGTCTGTATAGATGACTTCAGCTTCAAAATATCAAAATAGCTTCAATAAAATATATTAGCATGTGCATCACTGGCAAAATAACCTTCATATATTGTGCAATGGAGTGTGCTGCAGGTAATGAAATAAGACTTTTTAAACTTATTAATTCATTATCTTCACCCAGGGACACCAATTTGTAAAGTCTGGGTGAACCTCCTCAAGTAGATGAACAAGGATCAGGGCCAAACACCAACTAGACAGTTTTGAGCCCCCTGTTTATTAACCAATGCCTGCTCTTCTCAGCAGCACCAGCTGAATACATCCAAAGAAACTATGTACTCTGAGCATCATCTGAGGCAATAGCAACAAATGGCTCTGGGAATGTCCTGAACTAAAGTGAAGTTGACTATAAAGTGAAAACCTACTTGACTTTCCTTAATACAAGTTGTTACAAACTGATATTCCCTGATGAAGAAAGAAATTAATGGGTTTAAAAAAAAAACCTATACCCAAGGAGCACCAGTTTCTAATGGTTGGGAACTGTCTAGAAGTCCCTCAAAAATCCACTCACAGAAAGAGGACTAAGAAAAACTAAGGGGTCACTGCCCTATGACAGAACCTGAAAATGCAAAGCCTCCCAACCTGAAATGTTTTGTGAAAGCACAAAGAGTTGTTCAGCCTTCTGACGTAGAAATATCTCAAGTGAAACTTTTCCCCTGCATGTGCCCAGGAAGAAGTAGTGGTCACACAGGCAGAATGGGCCCATTATCCAGCAAGGCTAAGGAGCCCTCCATTGCACAGTGGATAATACAACGATAATACAATGTCTAAGCTGCCTTGCTACAAAAGTGTAAAGGGCCTCAGATACACTGAAAAAGCAGTGTCATTTTTGCAATCTAGAGGTTGGAGCAGAAACTGAGGAGGGAAATATGCAGATCTTTTTTCTTAGGAGAAAGGCAGGAACAACACACAATACTGTTATAACCCAATGAAAGACTGGGTTAATCCAGGGAATAGGGTAGGTCCAATAACTCACTAACCCCCACCCTCTCCAGCTGACGTGACAGCTACCAAGACGAAGAAGATTCAAAGAATGGAAAGGAAATTAAAATGGGGAAAACTAATTCCAGGGATTCAAGTGAGTGGAATACAACCTACATAGTTCAAGACTATGTCTACAAGGGCAATCTGGGCAGGTTCAGAATAGAGGCCACTTTTAGTAACCTAGAGCCAATTTTAGATGTCATATGTAAGGTGGTGTAAATTAGACCCCCTTACACTAACAGAGATTCTCACAGACCGGCTTAAAGGAGGAACCATACAAATACAGTTATAGGATGACTTCCCTTATACCACTGGTACTTCTGGGAGGTTTGTCTGGAAGACAGCCTCTCTTCAGAAACGTTGTTTAGAGATTGATCTGAACAGTCACTGAAAGAATATCTGTACTTGATGACAGGGTTTAAAAATGTAAAGCATGACTCAGGGAAATCATCTTGACTCAGGGAAATCATCATTCCATGTTCTTAGCCACTGTGTTATAATGCATGCAAACTGAAACTCTTAGCACACCCTCTTCTGGAGCCAGACTATAAAAGGAATGTGCCTTTCAAACTGGATTGGGATTTACTGGTGGGGGTGACGGATTCAGCAGCCGGGTTGAAACACATTCCGAGAAAGCCATAGAAATAGTTAGGGAGTGCAAACATTTCTTTGAAAGTTCAATATATCTTCTTGTCTACAATATTCCTGGGGATATGTTGCCATCCAGCGAGGTGTCACCTGTGGTAGGACCAGAGACTGCTGAAGGTGGTCTGTTTCTTTTCGGTAAGGCAACATAGCGTCTGAGAGTTATGGAGACCAAGAATTTATGATCGGGGTGCTCCAGATGGAGGATAGAGAATTTACCGAACAGTGGACAGGCAGGATACTTTCTCTTATATCTTCCAAGGACAACCATTATCCTTAATGGGCTTGGAAGGACAATCGTGTCTTGCTCAGTAAGTGAAGTAAGGTATTCTTGTCCTCTAGTTTATATTCCCTAGCAACTTTTCAACTTTTGATACACTGCAAGGTTTCTGAGCGATCAACCTCATTCTCTACATAGGCAGCAGTGACAAATTCAGAATAATGCCTCATCTCTCCAGATCAGCATGCTGGAACTGTCTTTGTTAAGCTGACCACTTCCTCAAATGAGTTATCCTCACAAAACTGGATGGAAGACTCACTAATCCCATGGTCCGTCTCTAGATCTGTTCTGTTTTTAGCAGGAAGGAAGAGATGAGGCATACCTGACAGTGGCTTCTATTCCCTGCATGCATAGTTTTAAATGGTGGGCAGGCCAGCCAACAGTATAGCAACCTCAATTGCTGGCTTACCCTGGAGTTTCACAGTTTCTTATCCTCTGGCAGGCTAATCTTCTCTTCTTCAGCACCAGGGGCTAGAAAAATGGGGTGGTTTGGGTTGGCTTTGCTCCAGATGTGGCCACTAATGAGCATCTAACTGGGGACCTCACAATGGGGCAAGGAGGCTGAGGGAAAAACTAAAGGATCACCAATTCCCCCTCCTTTGTTGCAAATGATCCCTATGATGGTGGAAACCAACTGGGACTCAGAGTCTTGATGCTTCCTTGCCTTTCATCTTGTATCCAGCACAATAGAAAGAAGCTTTACAGAGAAGAAAGGAAAGAAATTACCACAGTCTACTTCCCTACCTGCCTCAACAGCAGAGAGGAAACTGGAGCTTTGAAGGGGAACAGGAGTAACGAGCCAATGAGAGGGGTCCAAAAAGACTAGTCAGTGATTGGCTCTGCCACCTAATAAAAGGGGAGGAGTAGGACCCAGGTGTTATAAGTTGTTGTTTCTTGTGTGCAAGAATGAATCTGTTGAGAAGCCAGAAATATTGACAAGTACTTTGCCAGGGAAAGAGTTATTAGTAGATAGACTTGTGGCAGAACAGGACCAGTGAAGTGATACTAAAGCAACGTCAGGACAGCCAAGTACTTTTAAGCGAAGGTGGCCAAAGTCTACCTCACAACCTCTCTCATCTTTATTATGGAGATATCAAGAAGCCCTTGACAGGTGGATACGGAGAAAGCAGTAGATGTGATATATCTCGACTTTAGTGAGGCTGTTGATACTGTCTCACATGACCTTCTCATAAACAATCTAGGGAAATAGCCTAGGCCAGGGGTTCTCAACCTTCATCGCATCGCGACCCCCTTTTGACAACAAAAATTACTACATGACCCCAGGAGAGGGACCACCTGAGCCCACCTGAGCCCCACCACCCTGGGCCGGGGGGAGGGGCAAAATCTGAGTCCCGCCATCCTGTAGCTATCTTTAGAAATCTCACATTGGTACCTTCTTTGCATTTTGTCAAATCTGCTGTGAAAGCGTTCATAAAACGAACAACATGTGCTGGGTCATCATCCGAGACTGCTATAACATGAAATATATGGCAGAATGCAAGTGAAACAGAGCAAGAAACATACAATTCGCCCCCAAGGAGTTCAGTCACAAATTTAATTAATGCATTATTTGTTTAATGCGCATCAGCAGCATGGAAGCATGTCTTCTGGAATGGTGGCCGAAGCATGAAGGGGCATACAAATGTTTAGCATATCTGGCACGTAAATACCTTGCAATGACGGCTACAATAGTGCCATGAAAATGCCTATTATCCCTTTCAGGTGACATTGTAATAAGAAGTGGGCAGCATTATCTCCTGTAAATGTAAACAAAATTGATTCTCTTAGCGATTGGCAGAAAAAGAAATAGGGCTGAGTGGACTTACAGGCTCTAAAGTTTTACATTTGTTTTGTTTTTGAGTTCAGTTATGTAACAAAAAAAAAATCTACATTTGTAACTTACACTTTCACGATAAAGAGATTGCACTACAGTACGTGTATGAGGTGAATTGAAAAATACTATTTCTTTTGTTTATCATTTTTACAATGCAAATATTTGTAATGAAAAATAATATAAAGTGAGCAGTGCACATTTTGTATTCTATGTTGTAATTGAAATCATTATATTTTAAAATGTAGAAAAACATCCAAAAATATTTAATACATTTCAATTGGTATTCTATTGTTAAATAGTGAAATTAAAACTGCGATTAATCGTGATTCATTTTTTTGAGTTACTCACGTGAGTTAATTGCAATTAAATCAACAGCTTTACTTCCTATCAGAGAACATTGTAACAGCCTCCATTCTGTACACACTGAGACTGCACCTGTTACTCGGAGTAGGGGTGTATTCCACATCAAGAATAAAGTCACAGGAAGAGCTCTGAAGGAGATCAGTACAACACAAGGTAATTTTTTTTTCTTGTATTATTATTTTGTTGAGGAGTTGGAAGGAGGTAAGGGAGGATGGAACAATAAATGTATATTTTTGCACTCCTGTTCTTATGTACAACTATTACCTATGTTTCTAAAGAGATATGAGATACTACTTCCCAGTCACAAGATACACTGATTGCACTCTGCAGTCATAAGAACAGGAGTGCAAAACCATACATTTATTGTTCTTTCCTCCCTAACCTCCCTCCAACTCCTCAACAAAATAATACTACAAGAAAAAAATCGACCTTGTGTTGTATTGATCTTGATTTTTGCTGTGCCAGCTATTCATAATTGGTTTAAGCTTTCCCGATGTAAGGTGCCAATTGCTGTCAAGCAACACATACAAACAAAACATCTGTTAGGTACATCTCTCCACTTAACCAAGCTACGTGTTGAAGGGGGGGAAAAAAACAGAATATGTTCATTAAATAACTGTATTAATCTGTAATCCTATATGAAAGCTCAAATAAATTTTGAAGAAGTTTGTAGATTAATTTTAGTTTAAAAAGAAACCTGAGGGAGCCACAGACTTAATGTACTTACTGCTGTTGGTCTGTAACACTGCAACAGCAAATTGGAGGAGTCTTCATAAAGAATCACCATTCCATTCAAAGGATCATGATTTCCCTTAGCAGGAAACATTAGATGTTCTCAATAACTCACACATACAAATATTGAGGAACGTGCTTTCAAGTGTAACAGTAGCCTCCTAACAATCCTCTGTAACCCCACTTTTCCCATAGCATTCTGACTTTTTAATGCAGAATAAGTTTCTTCCCCAAGATGGACAGGGCTGCATTTTCAAAGAATCCATTTAAGCTGCAATAGCAAGAGACATATTTTCATTAAAGCAATATAAGAAATGCAGCTGAAGATGTGGAATGTATCAGCATGCTGTTTTGTGCCCGAAGTGCTCAATTAACAAAACAGAACATGCAGAATTTCTGATTTTCAAAACATTAATGGAAATCTATGCCTGCACAACTGGACACTGATCGATGCCTCCTTGATCCTGTCCCCTCTTATTTGTTCCAGTTTTGTGTGATGCAAATAGATTGTGCCAGATCCTTTCCCTCCCTGCACTCCTCTTCAGCCACTGGATTTTGCTAACCAAAACTAAAGTAATTTATAGCAGGCTACAACTGCCCACACACACACACTGATACTAAGACAAAAATGTTAAATTAAAATACTAGAATTTTATCCTTTAGAGTCACCTTTAATGCTTATCCCCAAGACAACTGTAAGGAAGAAAAAGGAAAAACACTAAAGGTAAGACCATGTTCAGTTCCTATGCTGGTCCACAAAGGGGATGAGATTCAAGGCAACAACACAAGAAAAGCTCCCTAACCTTGTGCACACACACCGGAGCTAGGCAAAATGTTTGTCTAGCCCAGGGGTCGGCAACCTCTGGCACACGGCTCGCCAGGGTAAGCACCCTGGCGGGCCGGGACAGTTTGTTTACCTGCCGCTTCGGCAGGTTCGGCCGATCGCGGCTCCCACTGGCCGCGGTTCGCCGTTCCAGGCCAATGGGGGCTGCGGGAAGCGGCGCAGGCCGAGGGATGTGCTGGCCGCGGCTTCCTGCCTCCCCCATTGGCCTGGAGCGGCGAACCGCGGCCCGTGGGAGCCACAATTGGCCGAACCTGCCGACGCGGCAGGTAAACAAACTAGCCCGGCCCTCCAGGGTGCTTACCCTGGCGAGCCGCGTGCCAGAAGTTGCCGACCCCTCGTCTAGCCCATACTGGTGCCCAGATACTACACTGATTGCTGCCAACATAAGAAGCTAGACAGCTGGATAGATAGGAGTGAGGCCAGTGCCACTGTTGGTAGTAGCTTGTCTACAGTGAGCGGGCATGAGCAGAGCAGGCCAGACCCAATAGAAAGTAGATGTTGCACCCTCTTCTGAAGTGACAGAGTGGCTGTGTGCACACCCTGTGATCCCCAAAGCTCTGGAAAGCATTGTGCCTGCAGCAGCAACAATACTTAAAGGAGGCTGGGGCAGTGTACCTCCACAGTGCCCCTAACACATGGCTGTGCCATAAAGACACCAGAGACTCTACCACTTCATCTCTGCCAGATTAGCAGGGTAAAACACTCATCTCTCCCCTTTATTTCACTGCTTACAGTAACATATGAGATCACTGGGACAATGGAACTCTCTTCAGTAAGGGTAAAGCTCATCTGTGAGAGAGAAAGAACTTCCCTGGGGGCTGATCCGAGACCGTGGAATCAACTCCCCCAGGAACTAAGGACCATCACAAACCTCACCACCTTCCACCCTAAGTGCAAGGTGAATGTCTTTGACCTGACTCCGCTAACACATAGTAATATATATAAAAACACAAAAACAAAATAAAACCTACAAAACACCCTCGACCAAACCAAAACACTTCACTACGCCCACTTCTCCCCCTAGGGACAGGATGAAAGAACAAATGACATGTGACAGATGTTAGTCATGTCACCTAAGGCACTACTAGAAAGTGCTAAGATACTATGGTGATGAACGCAGTGTAAGCACCCATGCAGAATAGAATAGAGGTTGCATCTTTTTCATATGTCCTTGAACTGTGAGTATATTTGATGCTCCCGCTTTAACAGCATTGTTATCTGTGGATTGGACACTGCTGAAGTATGTACTTTTTCATTTTATATGTAGGACCAAATTCTACAGTCTCTATTCAGGCAAAACCTTCATTAAAATGTCAGTAGGAAAACTGTTTTAATTAAGGGACTACAGAAAGGGCCACAGGATTTGAGCCACAGTATTCTGTCACCGTTTATTTTTTCCCCCCATTTCCTTTTTAACTTTTTGAGTTTTTAAATAAAATAGTTTTGCTCTTTCCAATCTATTTCCAATAGACTAATCTACGAAACTGGAAATTACAATTCCCATCAACCTTCTGTCCACTGATTTAGGGCCCTCTGGAGGTGAATACGCAGGCACATCCCTTTCCCCTAGCCAGTAGGACAGAAATGCTATGAAACACCCTGACCCAGGAAGTAACCTGGTTTTTGGGGAAGCAGCAGCTGCAGGCAAGCCAGGAGCAGCTGAATGCAGGGAAATTTCCAGAGAACTGTGTGCAGAGAAGGCTGCAACAGCAGTCAGGGAACCATGTGTGAAATAGGATGTGATAGTTGGACACTGCAGGCAGGTTCAGGTCTGTGTGGAACTTGTGAGGAAGCAGCAGAGACTGGGCAGGGAGCCAGTGCAAAGAACCCCCAACATGACACACAATACCTGAGCCTGACCTGGAAATCTGCAGCCCCTTATTTGCTTTAAATAAAGAACTGGACTAGGCTTCCCCCCCAAGGGCCAAATAGGAACCACTATCGTTTTACTTTGAGCTGTACCTGTTTAAGACACTCTATTTATGGCATTTGCAGCTTTCCCTTTCTTGCCAGCCCTAGTAAAATACTCCACTTTAGCCACATGTCCGGGGGGACCCCCCAGGGTTAGTACCTATAAGGGCCTAGCAGCTGAAGCACCTTCAGTACTTGCCTCTGAGCTGTGGGACACCTAATGCACTACTAGTACCTTAAAGGCTTGGTATACCACAGCACTGCACAGTTGTACCAATTAGTTTAAAACAAAACAAAAAACCTAAAATCCTTTCAAAAAATGATCTCAAAATCAAATACATCCCTCAGTAGTCTGACTTGAAGAAATGGAGACTAATGCATTACAAATGCAGTTTTTAAATGCATCATAACTACACATGAAAATATAAGACCTTTGCATGTATTAATTGGTGCTTAAATGTTAAAGTGTCTGCAATGCAACTGTGTACCCAAATAAGCTCACCACTGCCAATTTTATTCATGCAATACAGGCACATCCTATTTTAAAATTATCCCCATCAGTTAGATAATACTCTCTCCTGCATAGCACGCCACTCAACATATTTTAAGGGAAGCAAATCTTCCCAGCTTTCCACCAGACCCCAGGGGGTTTGGATTTTTCAGTTTAAGCCTTCCTAAGACACAGAGGGCTAGATATTGAAAGCATTATGCAGAACTTGTATATTAGAAAATGAGTTTTTAGAGGTACAGATCCTCACAACTTTCCCAAGAGTAAAGGATTAGATATGCAAAAAAAAAAAAAAAAAAAACCCACCAAACTCTCCAACCACCACATTGCATTCCCTGGGGGTTAGATTACTGTACTCGGAAGAGATGTAAGAGACTCGTCATTTTGTGTCAAGAGCCACACAATTTAAATATCTGCCCACACACATCCCCCCTTTAACAATATCTGCATGGCTAATCAAAAATTACCACTGAAGTCTTAATAATCTATATTAAAAAGCATGAATGACTAAGCAGTTATCCTCAGCGCATTAAGATGACCCCAAGCAGCTTCCCAGATTTCTAGCACTAGTTGAAACAATGGCTGTTCTGGGGACAGTGATATCTATTTTCAGGAGAAACTATTGTCTCAGATTGTCATTTCTTAAATTCACTGAATTGTTTCAAAGATGGAGATTTGGGTAAACAGACCAGTGCCACTCCTTATCTCCCATGCCAGAAACTGCAAGAAGATTTACAGCCCTACTCTGCCACCCTTACTCTGGCAGAGTAGTAACATCTGTGACAGTGGCAAATTCCTGGAGATTTCATCGCATAACATAATCTTTAATTAAAGGTTATTCTTTAATTCCTGGGGACTCCAGGACAATCCTAGAGGGTTGGCAACCCTAGTGGCAGACCAGGTGCCTGCTCATGCCAAGGCCCCTAGGCCTCAACAGAACGCTGACCAATACAAAGTTGAAAACCAGGCTGGTTTCCAAAATATTTAAAATAGATGTTAAATTGGTGTTTAGTATTTAGACTTTATGAAATGCTTATAGGATGCTACATGCATTAATCTCATTTGTAATATTGGTATTCCATTTTCATGCTGTCTGGAGTGGCTCACAACTGTGCCTCTCTCAGGGCAGACTGTCAGAAAACAAGGACAGACACCCCAAACTGGTGGTATATTTTATAATTAGATTCACCAAGCCAGTAACAAATGTGAACTCCTGGATCACTATACCAGTCTTACCATGGAGTCACAGAGAGTCCCCTTAGACTAGGGATCGGAAACCTATGGCATGCGGCTCGCCAGGATAAGCACCCTGGGGGGCCGGGCCGGTTTGTTTACCTGCGCATCGGCAGGTTTGGCTGATCGCGGCTCCCGCTGGCCGCGATTCGCCATCCCAGGCCAATGGGAGCTGCGGGAAGCGGCGCGGGCCGAGGGATGTGCTGGCCGCAGCTTCCCGCAGCCCTCATTGGCCTGGAGCCAGTGGGAGCCGCGATCGGCCGAACCTGTGGACGCGGCAGGTAAACAAACCGGCCCGGCCCGCCAGGGGGCTTACCCTGGCGAGCCGCATGCCAAAAGTTGCCGATCCCTGCCTTAGACTCGCCAGCCTTTCTTGCCAAACAGACAAATGGAACTTTGTGAGAAAAGGTTACTTAAACCTAAAATCACACCACATCAAGTTTCCCCCAGTCCCAAGAGACCAATCACTTACCCCAGATCAATTGGTTCTTAGGATCTTACCCCAAAGACAATGGTGGCAGACAATTCTATAGTAAACTAACTAAAGGTTTATTAGCTAAGAAAAGGAAATGAGAGTTATTGAGAGGTTAAAGCAGGTAAAACATAATATATGGAGATATACCTATCTCATAGAACTGGAAGGCCTGAAAGGCCATCGAGTCCAGCCCCCTACCTTCACTAGCAGGACCAAGTACTGATTTTGCCCCAGATCCCTAAGCCGCCCCTAAGGATTGAACTCATAACCCTGGGTTTAGCAGGCCAATGCTCAAACCACTGAACTATCCCGGGCCAGGGGATGTGCTGGCCGCCCTTCCCGTAGCCCCCATTGGCCTGGAGCGGCGAACCGCGGCCAGTGGGAGCCACGATCGGCCGAACCTGCGGACGCGGCAGGTAAACAAACCGGCCCGGCCCGCCAGGGGCTTTCCCTGAACAAGCAGCGGAACGGCTTTAAGAACCACTGCCCTAGAGGACATATAAAGATTGCATATTTGAGCAGCCCTCTGTTACCTTTTAGAACGTAAGACTGTAACTCCTTTGTGTGTGTATGTTTATCTGCTTTAACCGCATAAATAACTCATTTATTTTTCTTACTTAATAAATGATTAGTTTATTATAGGATTGACACAAGTGTTATCACTGGTGCAAGATCTAAAGTGCAATTGAGCTGGGGTAAGTGACTGGTCCTTTAGGACTGGGAGTAACCTGAATAGTACTGTGATTTTGGTGTAAGGGACTATCTATTACAAAGGCAGGCTTACCTGGGTGACAAGATAGATCAGAGTGCCCAAGGGGACTGTCTGGGACTCCATGTTAAGGCTGCTGTAGTCCTTGAGGAGTTCACATTTGATATTTAGTCGGTGAAATCTATGTATAGAACTCACCAATTTAGGGTCTGTGGCCTGCTTCTTAACAGTCCGCTCTAAGGTTCGTACTCAGGCGTTTGAGTCATTTCAAACAGCTTGACAGCACCTTCATCTTCATGTAGTACAACCAAAATCCAAAGCCTAGCATTTGGGACTGTGCACCAGAAATAAATGCAGCTACTCACAAAGTAAAGCTACTTCTTGAGCAAAGGTGGCAGAACTGAGCTCTTGGAAAGTTAAACCATTGTAAGAGATTCTATAGGCATTACTCATATCGGTTTAGCGTTACTGGGGATATTCTGAAGAAAACTATTTAATATGCTTGATTTCTCATATAAGTATAGCAATAACACCAACCAATAGATACCTTCTATAGCATGCCACAATTTCCAGCTGCCTTGGGAGCTACCAGATGCACACACAACTTGCTCCTTAGACATTCATAGTGAATGAGTATGATTGAGATTGGTGTGCAATGCCAAGTGTCAGGTCCTGGATATGGCAGACAAGCACCCAAGATCATGTCATGCAGCACATACATGAAGCAGCAATCAGCCCTCCATTAGTTCTTTGAGTCAGAGAAAGCTCACGCAGGTGGCTAATTGGTAACACTGTATCTCACTGCCATCTCTACTTTAGCAGCTTGACTGTAAGACTTCAGGTGAGGACAAAAAACTTTAGTTATCATGCTCCCTAAGATGGTGTCACACTGAAGTCTTGACTTACAACTAACTCTCTTTCTAAATCCCCATATAGTTCTTACCGATGTCAGTTATAGAGTGGGTATAGGTCACTCTAAAATTGTGATTCAGGTTGTAGTATAGAACTGGCTGGTACGTTATTCTGTAGTCCGTGATACTTGTGCATGCTGTGTTGTCCATATCATAGCCAGTAACTGATCACTACTGGATATCCACGGGAAATTAATGCATCAAGTCTAAGGCTACGTCTACACTATGGACCTTACAGCGGCACAGCTGTACCGCTGCAGCTGTGCCGCTGTCAGGTCTCCTGTGTAGCTGCTCTATGCCAGCGGGAGAGAGCTCTCCCACCGGAATAATTAAACCACCCACATAGCTATGTTGGTAGGAGAGCGTTTCCCGCCAGCATAGCGCTGTCCACACTGATTTTATTTGTGAAACTTTTGTCAGTCAGAGGGCTGTTTTTTCACACCCCTGACCAACAAAAGTTTTACCAAGAAAAGTGCTAGTGTAGACGTAGCCTAAATAGGAGGAGGTGCAAGAACCTGCTAAATCACATTTAGGAACATTAACTGAAGCAAAGGAAATGAAGGAAAAGAAGCAAAGGAAGCAAAGGAAAAGAAATGATTAACGGCACTCAGTTTTGCAGGTAGGTTCTTATCAAAATGTTTACTCAGTAGCATGAATATAGATTTTGTTTAGTTACAACACCAGGCCATGGGGATGCCAGATCAGATAACAAAACAAAAGCCATAAGATACAAGCCTGTACTATGGATCATATTTATTGACACAACCACTCAGCAATCTTACTCTCAGTACAAGAACTAAAGTAAACAGAACAAACCTAACCTAGCCTAATCAGAGTACCTCTGATTTCACCACAAGTTCTGCAGCATCTCAGTGTTTTCCTTGTGTCCCTAAATCCTAGTACCATGGGCTCTAAATACAAACTTAGCATGCCAGAGTAACAGGGTCTCCATCATTTACTCATCACAAAACTAATGCCAATGGTCAGGAAAGTGGAAAGCTGAGAAAATTCAGTGACTTCAAAATTCTTCAGCTACACCTGTAGGGGTGTGAGCCTCCATGCGTGTGGAAGCCCCCTCCAAGCTCCCCTGAGAAAGTGAAAACTGAAGGGTTGCCTTCTTCCAAACAGTGTAAGGCATGAACTCTATATTCTGTTTTTTCACTCTTTTGGTTCCTAAGAGGATATTTCTGAGGATTCTTTTAAGAAAAGAAGAAGAAAACTAACTAAATAAATAAATGACCCATCTTCCCCGTGACCTTTAGCCCTAGAGACTGTAAACAAACAGGCATATTTGGAATATTTTCTACTAGAAACTGATCCTGAGCCAGAAAATTTGGATCCAGATTTTGAAATCCTTCCCTTCCCTCAAAGCTGATATTTTGTTTATACCCTGCTTTCACTGACAGTTTCTCAACAACATGTCCCTGTAAATTGACTTCAAAGAAGTGCATATGGATCTTAAAATAGAGCCTTTATTATCTGAATGTAGTAGAGAAATGCTGATGTCAAAAACTGGCAGTCTACAGCTTTCTGATTAAGGGCTGTAGCAATGCATCTCTCTGGGTTGTCAAGCTTGGAACCTAGAATAACTCTCTGCCTGTTTACTTTGATGATCTCTTGAGTCCAGACACTTTCCCCCTCAACTGTCTCTGTGAATCCTGCTGCATCATCCTGATTTCCCAAGATCCCTATTGTTAATCTTTGTGGAAAATATTTTATCCATTATTTTGTGCCAAAGAGCTGGATTCTCAAATGGGTCCACTTGAACAGACATTTTCACTGCCTCCTCCACCAGTAACGCCCTCCTTCTTGGTAAAAGTTTGATTACATTGATTATTGGCACTTTCCTCTGGTGAATGAGTTTGTTTCCTCCTAGTCTTCCTAGATTACATAGTGAAAAGGTCCTATAAGAGGTGAAGTTTTGTATGTGCTAATGAATGGCTGAGTAGGCACTGACTGCTAATGGAACAGGTGCTGCACCTAGAACTGCTGTGGGTAATTCCTGTGACAATCAAGTCAAAACAGGTGTGCACAGGTAGTGAGTGTATTGCTAAGAGGCACTTGTGCACCTTGCTTTTAGCGTTTTCACTAAAAAAAAAAAAGGCAGAGAAATGAGTCAGTGTGCTTGGCAAATTCAAATCCTTAAATACGAGAAAGAGCTTCTAGTGGAACAAGAGAGAAACACATACACCGGAGAATGTCAAATGAAGATGTTTCATTAGCAAAGAGTAAACAGGTGCAGCATTCCAATGGAAATGATGAGATATCTCTTTCCTTTGTGATTGACAATTATCCTGTGAGTGAAAAGACCTCTCATTTTTGAATGGAGTAAAACTTGGATTCTGACATCACTTCCCAGCTATTCGTGGGTTAAGAGGGGCTCTGTCAGAAATAACAGAGAGAAAGAGTGACTCAGACATGTCTCAACTTATTTCTTAGCCATGTGTAGACACAGCAGGAGCAGGCAGAGACTAATGGAAATCCATGTAGATTTATACTCTACAAGTATTGTAAGGAATGTGTGGCCAACTGGGAACTGCTTCATTTGGCCTAGGGCTTAGCTGTGGCCATTGTCTTTCTTTCGAGGAGAATAGCACATTTTGTTCTAGATAAACATTAGTTTAACTCTCAATATTTATGGAGCCATTATTTTTAGAGATACATTAGAGCTATTTGAAGAGCTTGCGAGTTTTGCACTTAATGCAACTCTCCATTTCTTTTGGGGATCCTCAATCCCTGGGTTTTATCCCATGCATACTTGTCCCTACTTGGGATCTTCCCCATATTTCATTTTTTTAAAAGAAGAGAGGGTCTCCCTTGACAAAAATATGTATGAACAGCAGCCTAAGGTCTCAATCACCAGAGAAGAAAATTATGTTTTACATGCACATCTTTGCGGGCAACACTGAGACTGGTGGCTTAGCTTGCTTCCCTATTTCATGCGCATGCATAGCTTAGGGTGACCAGGTGTCCAGTTTTCGACCGGAACACCTAGTCAAAAAGGGATCCTGGTGGCTCCAGTCAGCACCACCAACCAGGCTGTTAAAAGTCTGGTCAGCGGGGCTAAGGCAGACTAGTCCCTACCTGTCCAGGCCAGCAGGTTCAGCTCTTAGGCGTGGGGGCACAGGGCTCCGTGCACTGCCCAAGCACTGGCTCCACACTCCTATTGGCCGAGAACCGAGAACAGCACGCGGAGCCTCCTGGCCCCCAAGCCTAGGCGGTGGACCTGCTGGCTGCTTCCGGGTGCAGCACGGTACCGAGGCAGGCAGGCAGCCTGCCTTAGCCCCGGTGCGCCACTGACCGGGAGTTGCCTGAGGTAAGCCCACGCCCCAACCCCAAGCCCCAACCCGCTGCTCCAGCCCTGAGCCCCCCACAAACCCGGAGCCCCCTCCTGCACCCAACCCCTCATCCTGGCCCCACCCCAGAGTCTGCACCCCCAGCCAGAGCCCTCACTACGACCCCAACCTGCTGCGGGGCCTCGGGGAAGAGGCGGGGAAGGGGGCGGGGTCTCAGGAAGGGGCAGGGCTAGGGTGTTTGGTTTTGTGCGATTAGAAAGTTGGCAACCCAAGCACAGCTGGAAACAGACACATAGGCTTCAGCCTTCCAGAGCACATCTACAAGTAAATGACAAAAATATCTATGCAGTTAAGATTACCAGAAACCCACAGGCTGATTGCTCATGGCTTGAATAGTTGCCATTTTTTCCTGTCATCTACATTAGCACCCGTTCATTGGTTCATTTTACACACAGTGAGGGCAGGGGGGCGGCCTATGTACCTAACTTCCAATCTGGAATCAACAAGATATGGTACACTAAAACAGCCTACTGATGGCTCACTTTTTCTTCCATGTCCCAGGCCTACTTCTTGCTAGCCTTCCCTCAAATTCTTCTCTCTCCCGCTCCAGCATTTTTATCTACTATTTGTCCCAGAAACCAAGGCAGCAAGTCTAGAGGAGTGCTCTTTGCTCCAACACTTCTGTACAGTGAATTACCAGGCACAGCAACTGACAAGAGCAAACAGGTTTATGTTCTGGCTTCCCATCTCCACTTACTTTCTTTATGACAAACTAGTGCTGTCCACAAACAGAAAATTCAGCACATCTCAACCAAGAGCAAAAGGAATAGCAATATAAGAAAATGGAGCACTTTCTGGCACATTGTCTGTGAAAGAGAATTGGCTGTTCTTTTTGTTGTTGTTGATTTTTCCAATAAATCCACAGGTAGGGGTGTGGGGGGGGGGGGGTTAACTTAACAGTACAAATCACACAGGAACTCTCTGCCATCCACTTGCAAACCTACTAATTACAAAAGTGATTCAGACCAGTGATGTACTTCTAATTAGCACAAATAATCAGATCTCTTTCTTGGGGGAAATGAGTCCAGCATAACTGGTGACAATAAAAATAAAGACAAACACAGACACTTTTGCTCTGATTCTTTCATCAGTTTTTATTAGTTCCAACAAGTCTTTATTATTGTCACTTTTATAGGGCCATCATTATCCAAAGTCTATTTACTTCAAATATCACCATCTGCAGTGTATAATATAGAAATTTAGTTGCTATTACAAATAATATATGAAGTAGGAAGACTACAAGTTGTTTTTATAGGCCAGCTCACATTTGTAGTGTTGACTGCAAGCAAAGTAAAATAACATATTAATGAGTTTAAAAATAAGCAAACTCTAGTAAAGAGAACAAGCATAGTGATATTTTTAGAAAGTATCTGAAAAACCACGGTCATGTTGTCAAATTGCAACCCTTTATAAATATGTAGAAATTACTCTTTTAAACAGTGTTTATTAGCCATAGGAAAAAGCTACAGTGAGTCACTGTGGTCCTTCTAGGAACAATTAAACTAAAACATTATTTATCGTGACCTTTCCAGTTTACATTACAGCTACTGATCAAATGTACAGTCACCCCATGGACATGCATAATCAACTTTATTTCCTATTCTAATTGAGAAATGGAGCTGTTAATGTCAAGAAACATTAAAAGGAAGCTGCTCTACTGATTTTGCTCGGCATATCTATCTGAAAGTTCTCCTGAGGAGAAGCACTATTCACTACGGACAAATTAACATTTGAAAATAAAATTGTGTGCTCAAAATTGGTAATTCAAAGCATACTACTGATGATCATGATCCTGCTTACAGTAACTGTTGTATAGATACTAGTTCATATATGAAAATAATTAAATCTGTACCTCAAAAATATTTCATTTTCACAGAGCCTTCTATCACAAATAGTCCCAAAAAATTTTACTCTCCTCCCACTCCTGGACATGCACAATGGAAGCTTCTTGTAACCAACTCTGATACAAAGAATCAGAGTCTCAATTTCAGAGCTGTGCACTAATAACTTGTAATTTGCATATTGTTCAATAAAAAAAACAGTCTTCACTATACAAAGACTAACTCCTATACACAGGAGTAATTTCCTAACCTATCTGTGGTACATATATGGCCCCCCAGTACTATGGTACCTGAGCACCCCACAGTCTTTAATGCATTTATCCTTACAACACTCTGGTGAGGTAGGGCCATACAAGTGGGAAACCATGAGAGACTGATTTGTTCAAGGTCACACAGAAGTAGGTTGCAGAACAGGTCCCAGGTTAACCCTAACCACTGGACCTGGTTCATTTCATCCACCACTGACACAAATGTGGCTGCTGTTTAACAGTACAAAGCAACAATGAACAACATTTAAGGAGAGCAAGAAGGATACAGTATCCAATTGAAACAGCACAGGAAATGTAGGTATCCAAAATGTGCCAGCAAGTACCCAAATGGGCATCTGTCCACAGCACTGGGGATAATATTACTTCTGTTGTGAAAAGTACCAAGGGAACTCTAACAACCATATGTAATCAGAACCTAATATGTCTGCATCAAACAAAAGATAAGACAGTCTGATCCTTATCTCATAAATTTTACACTGATGTAACTTAATTTACTTCTATGAAGTTACTAATAATTTGCCCTAACGTGAGATCAGAATCAGGTCCACAGCCTCCAACAGCAGGGGCCTTGGTACATCACTAACTTAAAGGAAGTACTATCTATTGAATCACCAACACCAGTAAATCAAAGCTTCTCCAATTTATACACAGCAACTGCCAATTTAGGAATTTCAATTGCTGGTTTTATGCTTTGCATTTCCACTCTGTGGAAAAAGTCTCTTTCGAGTTGGGGCGGTTCCCAAAGCATATAATAGTTAGGAGATACTCTCACACTATTGAAACCCTTGCATGAATACTGAAGAATCTTACACAGACAACATGAATTTTTAGAAAACTAGTTTTGAAAGATAAGATATTAAACAATTTCTATGGGGAATAAGAACACTGGAGATTATTTGCTTTGCTTTAATTACTTTGGCACATTGCTAGATTAGTTTTTGTATGCTACTAGAGCATACAAATCTTTTCATACCAAGATTTTACAAATGCAAAGAAGCGAGTTCCTGTTTTGAATATTTAAGGTTTGCCGTGTTCTGTATTATGTTGTCTTGAGCTGGATTTTCTGCCAATCTAATAAGCAATCCGATTATATTTCCGCTCATTTTTTAAATTATTGATATGCAAACTGTAACCTCAATTTCTACCTATGTTTTTTCTTGCTTCCCTTGCATTTGCTTAGATGTGTAATGCCAAGGGTCCACCGATACACCAATTTTAAAGGCAAGATCAGAGTCAGGCTACACACCAGGTTTTCAATGAGACTTTCATTTTAGGTCATGTTAGATCATCCTTTCTACTCTTCTGCAACATTTTACCTTGACAGGAAACTAATGATAACCCAATTTCTAATGGATTCTAAATTATAAATACAAACTAACATTTGTTAAAAGTTTCCCTGAAGGCTTTATGAAGTGTTTAATAGATCCTAATGTTTATGAATCATGTTAATGCACAACATTAATAAATCCGTAGTTTTAGACTTCTCATTAAACAAAGCATAAAAAAAACCAGTGCTATTTAAAGGCGAATTCATCTGCTATTTTGATACTAATGAGAGATTTGCAAGAACCAGTGCAAAAGACTTAACTGAATGACAACATGTACAGTCTTCTCCTGGACACTCTCTTCTGCAGTCTATTTCAAGAGATGTAATTTAAAAGAGGGGATTAGAAACTCCACTTCCTTCAGGAAATTTGGATATCTACTGAGCGAGTGCAAACAACATTTACGTATCCAGGAAAGGAAGCTCCAGCTGACAATGGGATAATGACCCGAAAGCTCCCAAAACTAATTTGTTGCATTTCCCGCCACACAACCTATGGCCAACCCTACAACTGTTACGAAGTGTTTGGGGCTTAGATTGTAAGCCCTGGAGCAGTGACTGCCATTTGTTCGGTGGTTGTATACCATCCAGCAAAATGGGGTTCTGGTCCATGACTAAGGCTCCGAGGCACTACAGTAATATAAATAAATTCCTACAGAACAGTAAATAAATAACAATCTATATTAAAAATAAAAAAGTGTATTGTGCCACAAATTGTTTTGAAGAATTACAGTAGAAAACAAAAATACAGAGTTAATTAATAGCCAATGAAAAACTAAAACGTGCTGGCAAAGAAGACCTTATAAGTGTTCCAGCTGGGCTAAGAGTAGTCTGAGAGGCACAGCAGTGGAAGGGAATGCAGACACTGCTTTGGACACCAATAGCAGTTCTAACCACAGCCTTTCCTGCTACTCGCCTGTGCTGAGGCAGGAGTAGGCCTGGTTCCAAGCAGCAGACAGGAGTGCAGAGCACTTTGGAAGGCGCTGCCTCCTAATATTGGTAACTCTTTGCTGCTTCTTTAAATTCTCCCTTTGCATTGTCATACTTAAAACAGCCTCAGAACATGCAGCCCGATTGCCTCTGTGAGTGACTTGCTTCCTTCAGCCCACTGTTAATTTTGTACCTGTTGCATTCAAATGGCTGGCTGACCCCCAAGTATCCTTTCACAGTACCAAGCAGTTGCACAATGGCGTGGCAGAAGAGAGAGAAGAGCAGTCCTAGACAAGTGGAATAGCACAGGGAAGAGAGTTACAGTTATCTGAAGCAAGAGGAGACGGACGAATGGATGTGGATTTCAACACAGAGGCATTGGTGTAATGAGTAATGTTGTGAAGGTGGCAATAGTTACCCCCATAGTGTAGACAGGCCTAAGTTGACTTAAGTTACACTACTCCAGCTATGTGAATAACGTAGCTGGAGTCGACGTAGCTTAGGTCAACGTATTGTGGAGTCTACACTGCCCTGCGTCGACGGGAGATGCTCTCCAGTCGACTTACCTTAATCTTCTTGTTCTGGTGGAGTATCGGAGTCGATAGGAGAGCCCTCTGCAGTCAATTTAGCGGGTCTAGACCCGCTAAATCGATCCCCACTGCATCGATCGCAGCAGCATCGATCCCCGGTAGACGTGGCCTTAGAAGCACTAAAGAGACATATTGAATGAGACCGAGTTCACTGTCAAGGTAGAGACAGACAAGGGAAGCAGATGAAGCTCTGCATCAAGAAAGGGAATTAACGAGGTGTTTGAGGGTATTCTTGCTCAGCAATGCACTTGGCGGCATTAGACAGACAGCAGATGAAGCAAAGGCGTACGTTTAGATGGCCCAGCAAGCAGAGTGGAAAAGCAAGAGTTAGTAAAGATGGCAAAATATATAGGTGTATGTCTAAGTATCAGTGTGAAAGCAACAATTAAGGTTAAAGGTAACAAATATTACTACGATGATGATGTTTGAATGTAATAACACAGAAAATAGTAGACAACTTTCTTCTTTGTTTAGGGTGGTGTGTGGGTTGCAATTTTAGTCGGAAGTGGATTGAAATCATGCTGTCACAGATAATGGGAGTAGTCCAAAATTTTCTGATTGGGATACTTCAAAGTTAAGCAAAGTGGCAGGGAGAACGAGCCAGGAAAGGGTTAAGGACTCAGCAGGGTTTGGGGTCCTTCTCTAGCAGGCATCTGGTGGGGAGCACCCAGCACCACACCTCAGTAGAAAGCTCCTTCCCAGAAAGAACAACTATTTGGCAGTCTAGGAGGGTGTAGTGATAAAATGAACAATTGAAGCCTTGAGCTATCATCTGCTTGGGGCACCTGTTACTCTGTTGATTGACCAGGGTCCCCTGAAATGTCTGCAATCTGTGAAGGAGACCAACCCCAGGCTGGTATCTGGCTCTGCATCCCTATGCTTTCATGGTGCAATACAGATCTGGTGCTTCCCATGTGAATGCAGATTTTCCAGGAAGGGAGAGTCTCAAGGGAGAGTGGGGTGACAGGGAGAAAAAGCAAGGAAATGGGTAAGGGTTACCTGTCACAGGACTCAGCAAGGAACTGAAGGAAGCGGTGTGTCCTCTTTGCAGGGATGAGAGAAGCAAAGGGAAAGGCCTCTGGGACTGCAACAGCTTTGGTCAGGGGAATCACTTTGTTTAGTGTTACTTCATGAGTATTTTGTGTTTGAACAATAAATTGTGCCAAAGGCAAGGGCCAAAACAGACTTCGGTGTGTCACTGTTTTTTCCTGGGCTGGTAAGGTGGTGGGCTATCCCATAGGCACCTATATAAAAGTGACCTAAACTTTTAGGGTTGCTGAGTAGCTGTAGCTCCATTGACTTCAAAGTTGTGAGTACCTAGGCACCTGTGAAAATTGGGCCATTTGTATTTAGGTGCTTAAGTATAAATTTAGGTTCCTTACTTTAGGCACCTGAGTTTGAAGATTTCAGCCTCAGTACTTGGCATGACATGCTCCCCAGACATCTCAAGAAAATATTTTATCCAATACCATCCTAACTTATTCTAGCCAACTTGATGATGCTGTAATGGAATGACCCCTTTTTACCTGGGAGATTTGGGAGTACAATTCCACTTTGGATTGACTGTATATGCATATAGCACAAGTGATCCAAGCAGAATCCAGCAATGAGCTACTTCACACACACAGCAGCCCCTCACTTCTAAGCCAAACACAAGTGCTGTAAGACATTAGCTCTAGGAGTTGAGCTAAACATCACATCCACCAGCGGAACAGAAGAAATCATCATGAGACAATGCTACACTTCTGGTGAAATGAAGCTTAAAGGATGGTGCTTTATTCTCCCCCTCAATGTTGTAGTTATGTGAGTACACAACAGTACAGCAGATCACTGCTCCCTATGACTTGCATGCCCATGGAGAAAAGCAAAATATTGATTTTAGAAAGGAGCAGGGGATTTAAATATCACTCACTAGATTTTTTTTCGTTGTTCACAAAGAAATTACAAAATTATACAATATTAAGTGACATTGAATTCTGTAAAAATCTAGGGTACTCTACAACTTCAAAATGAAATCTTTCACAAAGAGCTGTCTCTCAAATTATCTATATTCTATTTCAGTTCTCTTGCATTTTTTTATTAAAGCATGTAAAAGATTGTCATGTAGTGTACATTTGTCTAAGAAAAAATAAACATGCAAACATTTTGTTGGAGAAGAATAAAGGTAGAGGGCTGCATGTTTCTGTAGAATAATACCTCCTACTTCTTGTATATCGCTTTGCATCAGTAGATCTCAAAGTGCTATATGAAGGTCAGTATCGTTCACCTCATTTCACAGAGGGGGAAACTGAGGCACAGAGAGGTTAAAGTCACTTGCCCAAGGTCACCAGCAGGCCAGTGGCATTCAGGCACAGAACCCAGGTCTCCTGAGTCCCAGTCAAGTGTTGAGAAACGACTTTCTGGGATATCACCTCACACCACTGCAATATCTTTATATTCAAAATCGCAATATACTATTTGGGTACGTCTTCACTTACATCCGGGTCCGGATGTAAGCAATCGGTTTTCTGAGTTCGATTTATCGCGTCTGGTTAAGACGCGATAAATCGATCCCGGATCGATCCCGGAAGTGCCCCGGATCGATCCCGGAAGTGCTCGCCTTCGACGCTGGTACTCCAGCTCGGCGAGCGGAGTACGCAGCATCGACGGGGGAGCCTTCCTGCCGCGTCTGGACCGCGGTAACTTCGGACTAAGGTACTTCGAATTCAGCTACGTTATTAACGTAGCTGAATTTGCGTACCTTAGTCCGAAGTGGGGGGGTTAGTGTAGACCAGCCCTTTGTAATACATATCTGCTCCAAATGTAATAGAAACATATCTGCATTGCATAAATCATACGTGACAGCACATTAGGTCTTTTAAATAACATTGTGAACACCAGGAAATGATGCAAAGAACCCATTTTTCATGTTATTAATACAATCCAAGTTACAGTACTTATCCTCCTACTGATTCCATTTGATTAGACGAATCATTAGCATATGTAAGATCTTTCAGCCACAAAGGGTAGCACATTTCCTAAGCAATGGGAAAGACCCACTACTCAGATCTTTTGCTGGCACTGGTGAGTTATGCAGACCAAAGCCAAGGAAAGACCATACAATAGTTCACTTCTGTTTTATGGAGATTTCTTACAACATCCTTCACCCACAGTAGCTAAGCACTTTATGGGCAAGAGCCCAGAGAAGGATCTAATCTTTGGTATTTCTCTTGCCCTTTGACTAGGAGGTCTACAAGCAAGGCCCTGTGTGCTCACCTGTTCATGTCAATGAGAGGGTAAATCTGTAAAGGTGAAAAGTTAAAATGTCAACATTGTTAACCATTTTATTGGTGTTCATTATGGCTACTGTGCTTATCCTGTAATCCCAACTGCCTCCCACACCTCCCCTGGGGCCCAAAATCCTCAACTTCTTCCTGCTCAACTACCAAAAACACCTCCAGTGTAGGATGCGTTATCAACTCCAAAAATCTTTGGTATATCCCAACTGGGAGGACAATGTAAAATAAACTGAATGTACTATGAAAGTAAACACCACAGAGATTAGTGTATTGACTGTATTATTACATATTATATTTAAATTACAACCCTGTATTTCTAAATATAAATTCGGCAGAATTTCCTGCCCGCCACATAAGAGTGGTGCAGAATCCAGGAATTGTGATGCACAGTGACGATACAGCTTGCTGCTGAGCCTTGGTTAGGAATTATAAGGGCTTTTATTTGCTCTGTCATAAATGCTGAGTGAAATTGTGTGCTGCTGAATGGAACTGAGTGGTCAAAGAAATGCATCTTTCATGTGGGCCTGAAAGCGGTCATTCTGGCATCCTCTGGGAACGAGTGCTATATGCACATGCCAGCAGCCAGGAAAGCCCTGTCTCCAACAAACACAAGTTTCATCCTCGAGGCAGACAATTTCATTGTTCCTGAGGAGCACAGATGTTGAGGGATAAGGTCCTGGAGAGTGGCTCCATCTTACTAGGCATTTCCCTTGACTTGAGTTTTCTCATATCTTGGGGAGTGGGAGGGGATGCAGTTATGGTCACAGCATCTAGTCCTATATGGAAGGAGTCTAACTTTTCGTTTTTCTAGGCATTTACTGCATCTGATCCTGAAGGATGTGGAACACCCGCTGCTCCAACTGAAGTCAATGGAGTCACATGTGCTCTTGGGCACCTTGCAGGATCAGGCACATTTCAGCAGGAGCTGAGGATGCTCATATCAGGATCATATGGCACAACTTATTGGTATATTTCTTCCTTTTGGAGTGAAGAGCCAACTTGTGGCCCAGTTAATGTAGTGTCACCAGGGGGGCGGGGAGCGGGGTGGGAAGAAACAGGGCATACGCCTTCTGAACCTTATGTCCCTGTGCTGGGCACTGGCACCACAGTCGGCAGTTGGGGGAATCAGCTTCCACAGAACTGCTACAGGCTGATCTTGTACAGGTGGGAGGAACAGGGTAGGGACTGATAAGAGCTTTGGTCACAAATCACTGCCCCTTACTCTGAGCTCATGGCAAACTCATTGTCTATTTTGGTCAATTACACGGTCAAAGGATTTTAAAAATTGTAAATTTCATGATTTCAGCTATTTAAATCTGAAGTTTCACGATATTGTAATTGGAGGGGTCTTGACCCAAAAAGGAGTTGTGTGTGTGTGGGGGGGGGGGTCGTGGTACTGCTACCCTTACTTCTGTGCTGCTGCTGGCGGCAGCGCTGCTTTCAGATCTGGGCAGCTGGAGAGCGGCAGCTGCTGGCTGGGAGACCAGCTCTGAAGACAGAGTCACTGCCAGCAACACTGCAGAAGTAAGGAGGGCATGGTATGATATTGCCACCCTTACTTCTGCACTGCTGCTGGTGGGGCGCTGCCTTCACAGCTGGGCGCCCGGCCAACAGCCGCTGCTCTCCAGCTGCTCAGCTCTGAAGGCAGCGCAGAAGTAAAGGTGGCAATACTGCAAACCTTCTAAAATAATCTTGTGTACCCCCTGCAAATCCCTTTTGGGTCAGGACCCCCAATTTGAAAAATACTGGTCTCCCTTATGAAATCTGTATAGTATAGGGTAAAAGCACACAAAAGACCAGATTTCATGGGAGGGAGACCAGATTTCATGGTCCGTGATGCGTTTTTCATGGTCATGAATTTGGTAGGGCCCTACTCATAACTGAACCAATAATAATAGGGGGGAAAGAGATTTTGACTAAAGCGGAGTTAAGCCAATGGAGAATCTAGCCCTCAATTTTCTAATGTAGAGATTAGGGCTGTCAAATAATCGCAATTAACTCACATGATTAACTCAAAAAATGAATCACGATTAATCGCTCTTATAACAATAGAACACCAATAGGAATTTATTAAATATTTTTGGATTTTTTCTACACTTTTAATATTGATTTTAATTACAACACAGAATATAAAGTGCACAGTGCTCACTTTATATTATTATTTTTTATTACAAATATATGCACTGTAAAAATGATAAACAAAAGAAATAATATTTTTCAATTCACTTCATACAAGTACTGTAGTGCAATCTCTTTATAGTGAAAGTGTAACTTACAAATGCAGATTTTTTTTGGTTACATAACTGCATTCAAAAACAAAACACTGTAAAACTTTAGAGCCTACAAGTCCACTCAGTCCTACTTCTTATTCTGCCAATTGCTAAGACAAACAATTGATGGGAGATAATGCTGCCTGCTTCTTGTTTACAATGTCACCTGAAAGTGAGAATAGGCATTTGCATGGCACTTTTGTAGCCGGCATTGCAAGGTATTTACATGCCAGATGCGCTAAAGATTCATATGTCCCTTTGTGCTTCAACCACCATTCCAGAGGACACGCTTCCATGCTGATAATGGGTTCTGCTTGATAATGATCCAAAGCAGTGCGGACCCACACATGTTCATTTTCATCATCTGAGTCAGATGCCACCAGCAGAAGGTTGATTTTCTTTTTTGGTGGTTCGGGTTCTGTAGTTTCCGCATCAGAGTATTACTCTTTTAAGACTTCTAAAAGCATGCTCCATACCTTGTACCTCTCAGATTTTGGACTGCACTTAGGGTGAACAGACAGCAAATGTGAAAAATCGGGACACGGGGTAAGGGGTAATAGGAGTCTATATAAGAAAAAGACCCAAAAATCGGGACTGTTCCTATAAAATCAGGACATCTGGTCACCCTAACGGCACTTCAGATTCTTAAACATGGGTCGAGTGCTGTAGCTATTTTTAGAAATCTCATATCGGTACCTTCTTTCCGTTTTGTCAAATCTGCTGTGAAAGTGTTCTTAAAACATGAATATGTGCTAGGTCAGGGGTCGGCAACCTCTGGCATGCGGCTCGCCAGGGTAAGCACCCTGGGTGGCCGGGCCAGTTTGTTTACCTGCCGCGTCCGCAGGTTCGGCCGATCGCGGCTCCCACTGGCCGTGGTTCGCCGTTCTAGGCCAATGGGGGCGGCGGGAAGCCGCGGCCAGCACATCCCTCGGCCCGTGCCGCTTCCCGCAGCCCCCATTGGCCTAGGACAGCGAACCGCGGCCAGTGGGAGCCGCGATCGGCCGAACCCACCGACGCGGCAGGTAAACAAATCGGCCCGGCCCGCCAGGGGGCTTACCCTGGCGAGCCGCGTGCCAGAGGTTGCCGACCCCTGTGCTAGGTCATCATCCGAGACTGCTATAATATGAAATATATACAGAATGCGGGTAAAACAGAGTGGGAGACATACAATTCTCCCCCCAAGGAGTACAGTCACAAATTTAATTGACACTTTTTTTTTTTTAAAACGAGCATCATCGGCATGGAAGAATGTCCTCTGGAATGGTGGCTGAAGCATGAAGGGGCATACGAATGTTTAGCATATCTGGCATGTAAATACCTTGCAACGCTGGCTACAAAAGTGCCATGCGAACACCTGTTCTCACTTTCTGGTGATATTGTAAATAAGAATCAGGCAGCATTATCTCCCATCAATGTAAACAAACTTGTTCATCTTAGCAATTGGCAGAATAAGAAGTAGGACTGAGTGGCTTGTCAGCTCTAAAGTTTCATATTGTTTTATTTTTGAATGCAGTTTATTTGTACATAATTCTACATTTGTAAGTTCAACTTTCATGATAAAGAGATTGCACTACAGTACTTGTATGAGGTGAACTGAAAAATACAATTTTTTTGTTTTTTACAGTGCAAATATTTGTAATCAAAAATAAATATAAAGTGAGCACTGTACACTTTGTATTGTGTTGTAATTGAAATTAATATGTTTGAGAATGTAGTAAACATACAAAAATATTTAAAATAAATGGTATTCTATTGTTTAACAGCGCGATTAATCGTTATTAATTTTTTCAATCGCTTGACAGCCCTGGTAGAGATCCATTCAGTTTTAAGGTTAGTTTCAAGACATCTTTATTTAGAAGGAACAACGAGGAAGAACAACAGTGTAACTACAATTCAAACATTACACAATTATTATTTATACAATATTTCTGTTTTCCCCACTGTTAAAATCTGTGGTTATTACAGGTAGTCATGTGAATCTATTTACATATAGTATGTATATAGAGACACTATTTAGTATAATCAGCACACAAAACGCAGTTAGGATTCAAATGTTTTACAAGCACAGAAGTCAGAAAATTCCTTCACTTTTCTCACAGTAACCACAACTCACCCTCTGACACATGGATTAGAAGCTATGAAAAGTAAAAAAAAAAAAAAAAAAAAAAAAAATTGTTAACTGTTTCCACTTTTACTAAATATAATTTCCAAAGTTGTCTACCATTCCAAGTATGGAAAAAATATCCCACCAGGTGTTGGTAAGTGCTAATTTTTTTTATCGCAACCACCATATGTGGTTTTAATTTTGCTGAAAGAGTCCAAACTTCGCTTGCATGGCCTGTAAAAATTTCAAAAGGGTACCAGATCCCACTGGCCATCATTGCTGCATGTATCAAATACTGATCCTGAAATGAATCTGTGTACCAAACTGACAGATGCTTAATAGATGAGGATGCAAATGTCACCATTAAAGTTTAATCCAGTGCCTAATGGCCAAGGACAGCATGGTGGCAGGACAGCACAGCTTTAATAATGTTTGAAATAGATGTCACATTTTTCACAGCTTGCCTCCCAACAAACCTTTCCCAAAAATCTCACCTGGTCTTAATAAATCGTTCTGGAAAAATTTAGTCCAAGCTTTTTGGAAGAACCTTTGGAAAAAAAATCAGTTAAAGCTTTACACGGTGAAGAAAGAGGACTGTCTGCCTGGAGAGTCTGATCAAAAAGATTCTTGTAGTAATAGGATCAATATTTCACAGAGCTGTTTATAAAATTCCACAGGGGACTGATTTATCCATATTTTCCCCTGTGTTAAAGTTTTAATGGCCTCCAGGATTTACATCTCAAATTGGCAAATAACTTCTTTGTCATCCTTATTTATTCTCAATTATTCACCCCACTTCAAATAGTCCAGGATAATCTTTCTAGATTTATATGATAATTTATATGAATCCATTTAAAGATACTGAAATGCCTCTGACTCTTTTCCCTCCCCAGGAACAGTCTCTCTGGCAGCTGTATATATTGTGGAGACTGTATTTTCAGCTTTCTTAGAGGGAATGGAGTTAATGAACTGAATCAACATCTTCTACATAGTTGAAATTAACCCCCACACAGGGCCCTACATGCCACGTAAGCCCTACTTAAGCCTTTACCGTGCAATTTAAGTGGTGCTAAGGGCCTTGGAGGAGGCCTCTGCATTCAGCTGAACTTCTTATTATTATCATAGCAACAAGGCCTGACTTTGTACATAAGAAGTGTTGTGTAAATAGCAATTAACTCTCAAGTACTTTTTCTTTCCTGTCCCACTACAGTTTTTGCACCTAGGAAATATTGTCCTGGAATAGTTTGTGAATCCCTTTTAACTTGTTAATTTTGCCTGCAATTCTCTGTATTTTCTTCTTTCTCCCTTTTATATTTTTAGCCACCTTGTGTAATTTGTCAACTAACCTCTTCACGTTGGGTTAAATAATCCTAGCTCTGTTGCAGCAGAGTTCAGTGCAGCTGAGTGGAGGGAAGAGACAAAGGTGGCTCTAAATGACCTTTCCATTACCAATACCCAATCCTGAGGCTGATCCAGCCTCCAGTGCAATCTGGAGTGGCTAAAGGCTGCTCTAACTAGTGCCAGCTTGTAATACGCCTTAAGGGCCATTACATGCTAGCAAGGATCACCAGTGCTGAGTGTGCTCCAGCTTTACACAGATTCTATTCTGTGTAGGTTTTTGTACCGCGTTCATCACTATAGTATATGACCACCTTCCAGTAGCACATTAACCAATGTGACTTATCTATGTCATGTGTTTGTTTTCTAATCCTCCCTCCAGGAGGAGAAGCATGGTTTGTCTTAATAGAGATTTTTTTTAAACATACAAAGAGCCCATATGCTTGTGGGGGAGAATGGGAGGAAGAGAATGGGACAGGAGAGGCTGGCATACAGCCAATGTCGCCAGCTGATGATTCCCCCACACTGTGGAAATCTTCAGCTCCCTATTCATGGCTCGTTATAAGAGATCCTTTTGCATTGCTCCTGCAGCACAAAATGGACCTTAGTGCGAATCAGAACCTGGCCCATAACCTTTACAACATCCCCTACCAATCCCGGGGATCAAGGAGACAATAGAGTAGGCTCTATAAATGACAGAAGAACCTTGTTAATTCCATTTTACATAAAATGCAATTATTCTCTCACACATCCATACAACCCTCCAGCATCTTCCCTCACTTTTCATCACAGACTTAACAACAGCGAGGTCCCCTATTACTATTTTGCTTACAAATTATACAACAGTACATTACTAGTATAGTATGAAGTACCCTAAATTAAAACTGACACTTGTCAAAATAAATGAAGGGCACTATGATGCAGTATGCTTAATTTTCTCTTTTAAATATGGGGATTATCCCTCATCATTAACTCTCAAAGTTATGCCATCAGCAGTGATCTACTAATGTTTAAGTTGAATTCGACTTTGAAATATTTTTCTTCATTAATTTGTAGCCAAAACTCCTAACTGGGAATGACCTCATTTGAAACATTAGCTAGGTATTTGTAAACATACTATAACTAGTATCAGACAGGACATACTGCCTTCATCTTTACCAGTCCAGATCTATGATTATATTATGATGTGTCAAATAACTCAGGGATAATCTTGCACCAAGATTCCTCTAATTTTTTTTAATTTCAAGATTAAGACGCTCTATGACAAAATTAGCTTCCTAGAATTAAATTGGGCCATCCATAACAGAAAGTCTCCTCAAGGTTTGTAAGTGTATCTAATCATAGAATCATAGAATCATAGAATATTAGGGTTGGAAGGGACCTCAGGAGGTCATCTAGTCCAACCCCCTGCTCAAAGCAGGACCAATTCCCAACTAAATCATCCCAGCCAGGGCTTTGTCAAGTCTGACCTTAAAAACCTCTAAGGAAGGAGATTCTACCACCTCCCTAGGTAACCCATTCCAGTGCTTCAACAACTCTCCTAGTGAAAAAGTTTTTCCTAATATCCAACCTAAACCTCCCCCACTGCAACTTGAGACCATTACTCCTTGTTCTGTCATCTGCTACCACTGAGAACAGTCTAGATCCATCCTCTTTGGAACCCCCTTTCAGGTAGTTGAAAGCAGCTATCAAATCCCCCCTCATTCTTCTCTTCTGCAGACTAAACAATCCCAGTTCCCTCAGCCTCTCCTCATGTCATGTGCTCCAGCCCCCTGATCATTTTTGTTGCCCTCCACTGGACTCTTTCCAATTTTTCCACATCCTTCTTGCATTGTGGGACCCAAAACTGAACACAGTACTCCAGATGAGGCCTCACCAATGTCGAATAGAGGGAAATGATCATGGCCCTCGATCTGCTGGCAATACCCCTACTTATACAGCCCAAAATGCCGTTAGCCTTCTTGGCAACAAGGGCACACTGTTGACTCGTATCCAGCTTCTCGTCCACTGTAACCCCTAGGTCTTTTTCTGCAGAACTGCTTCCTAGCCATTCGGTCCCTAGTCTGTAAAAGTGCATGGGATTCTTCCGTTCTAAGTGCAGGACTCTGCACTTGTGCTTGTTGAACCTCATCAGGTTTCTTTAGGCCCAATCCTCTAATTTGTCTAGGTCCCTCTGTATCCTATCCCTACCCACCAGCATATTTACCACTCCTCCCAGTTTAGTGTCATCTGCAAACTTGCTGAGAGTGAAGTCCACGCCATCCTCCAGATCATCAATGAAGATATTGAACAAAACTGGTCCCAGGACCGACCCTTGGGGCACTCCGCTTGAAACCGGCTGCCAACTAGACATGGAGCCATTGATCACTACCCGTTGAGCCCGACGATCTAGCCAGCTTTCTATCCACCTTATAGTCCATTCATCCAGCCCATACTTCTTTAACTTGCCGGCAAGACTACTGTGGGAGAACGTATCAAAAGCTTTGCTAAAGTCAAGGAATAACACATCCACTGCTTTCCCCTCATCCACAGACCCAGTTATCTCCTCATAGAAGGCAATTAGGTTAGTCAGGCATGACTTGCTCTTGGTGAATCTATGCTGACTGTTCCTGATCACTTTCCTCTCCTCTAAGTGCTTCAGAATTGATTCCTTGAGGACCTGCAGGACTCTAACACTGAAAATCTACTACTTCTGCATTACAACTGTGCACATCCCTTTAAAAGATGCCAAACACATTCTCAAATCTCAGAAAATAGTTGTGAAATAGAAAACGAGCCCCCTACTTTTAATACCATTTCAAATAAATTCACCTCCAAGTAACTGACAGATTCCCAACTATTAAACACTTATAAGCTAATAGAAGCAGCAAAGAGACAAGAGAATCCAGTGTCTACAATTTCATACACTATTAATTTAAAAAATTCTTACCCAGATTAATTCTCATTAGTTGCCAACTTGGCAGGTCCTTCTGACACCAAGCAGCTTAATATCTGTTCAAGGACCTTGCAAGAACAAGCATATATCTTAAGATCTGATTTTTGTCTGCCTGCTGTTAAAGAGCAGACAATACAGCAAGGGTAGGCAGCCTATGGCACGCGTGCCGAAGGCGGCACGTGAGCTGATTTTCAGTGGCACTCACACTGCCCGGGTCCTGGCCACCGGTCCGGGGGGGTTTGCATTTTAATGTAATTTTAAATGAAGCTTCTTAAACATTTTAAAAACCTTATTTACTTTACATACAACAATAGTTTAGTTATATATTATAGGCTTATAGAAAGAGACCTTCTAAAAATGTTAAAATGTATTACTGGCACACGAAACCTTAAATTAGAGTGAATAAATGAAGACTCGGCACACCACTTCTGAAAGGTTGCCGACCCCTGCAATACAGTCTTTAACTTTACCTTGCTATTCCAGTTTTAATAATCCAGTCTTACGCGTGTGTATATATGTAGATCTTCTTTCTTCACTGTCACAGTGTATTGAATATGTCACAGCTTGAGCCCAGGTCACTAAGCAGGGACAGCATACATTACTAACATAAATTACATTTTACTGCACAAGGGCATGCATGCAGAGTAAGAGACAGCACACACTTAATTGGCTGTGTAAGTCTACAGAAGTCTTTCAGTTTAACTCTTTGCCTCATGGAATAGATTCTCTCTAGTACAAACACTGGGAGGCTTCCCGGCTTTCCAGTCAGCCTGATGTTTTTTCCTTCTTGTTGACTTTTCTATATATTAATAGCAAGGGCAAGGGGCAGGGTAAACATGACAAGGGTCTAAATGAAGGAAAGACATAAGTGTGGAGCAACAATTCATATCCAAGTAATAAGAACAGCAACAAAAAGCTTACAGGTTTCTACTCTCTCCAGATTATAGTAACAAACCAAAAAATATAGCACAGAGCACAAGCATTTGAAACAATAGACTAAACTCTGAACTGAAGTCAATTGGGTTACCAGGGGTATAAGTCACTGTCTAATTTAGCCTGCCTCTAACAAAGATCACACACATACAATGTGTCATTCTGAAACATTCACAATAGAATTAATTTCAAATGAACAATGCATAAGCACCACACTCAAGTGCCTGGGGTTGCACATGTGTATCACCAGCATTTATAAACAAACTAAAACAAGGAAGAGACTGTTTTAGTCTCCCTCCATTTGTTTGGAAGCTCCAGATATAATCTTAAGGCAAATTTCTCTCAAACACAGCAGTGTTTCTCTCTGGGAAATTATTTTCATTCCATTAAGCACTGGCGTTAGGTGTAAAATATGTAAGCCAAATTAATAACAGAAAACAAATGGAAATCAATGGTATATGTTCTCAAAACTGGCTAATATTTTTGCAGTAGCAAGATGTGGAAGAAAGAACGGAATCTGATATTCATTTTCGTGAAATAAAGTCCTTTAGCAATTTTTGAAATACATTTAGCAAACTGCTATAATACACAAGATAAATCAAGCTAGGGAGTGGTTAAACATATTGGCAAGCATATTGTCTAGGAAAAAGAGGTGACCTTTACAAGTAGTTATATGGATAGAAGATAGATTTACTGACCAGCCCAAAATACTTTTGTCATACATAAGAAAACATGTCAGAGTAATAATGTAATCAATAAAACACACTGCAGTGTTTACAAAAGTGAAATAAACACTAACATTTATACTGTTTATTTTAACAGGGTGTTTTCTTTAAAATAAAGAAGAATGAAAACAGGAGACAAAACTGTTTAATGGCAGAATTCTACACTATTAAAATCGAAGAGGGGGAAAAAGCATGCTGAGACATTTTAAAAAGCAGGAAACCAGAAAAAAAACTACATCCAAGTATTAATAGTCTGACACAAGTCCACAACAGCAAGCAAATTCAGAGTTAAGGATGAAAATTATGTCTGACATTCTGTCCTTAACTCACCCTGTTATGCCTAAGGACTACAGCATGCATAATATGCAAGAACACCCATTATTCTTTTTGGACACCGATGTAATATCCAAAAACAAGATGAGCTGAGAGCTAATTATCAGACCTAATTTTCAACTGTAACTTCTGGGTCTAAGCAAGACTGTGGCTTGGTCTACACTAAACCCCCAAATCGAACTAAAGTACGCAACTTCAGCTACGTGAATAACGTAGCTGAAGTTCGAAGTACCTTAGTTCGAACTTACCTCGGTCCACACGCGGCAGGCAGGCTCCCCCGTCGACTCCGCGGTACTCCTCTCGTCTAGCTGGAGTACCGCAGTCGACGGCGAGCACTTCCTGGTTCGACTTATCGCGTCCAGACAAGATGCGATAAGTCGAACCCAGAACTTCGATTGCCAGCCGCCGAACTAGCGGCTGGGTGTAGACATACCCTGTGACTGTTCACTTCAACTACTTTTTGTGGCTACTTTTTTCCCTAACTCCTCATAAGAGAAGGTTTGATTTTTTGATTGAGTTTTTGATTTACTTGGTCTTTCAGTAAAAAAATCATAGTCCACTGATACTACGGTTTATTTTCTATCTACTGCTACCGCCAGTTTGATTATGGGGACCCTGGAAAGGAACTGAGGTGCCTTTCGGAAGGTAGAAAATATCATGAGCTATCCATTTAGCCACTTGCTCATAGATTATTCTCTCCTTTCTGATTTACTGTTTTGATTAGATTAAGAGACATTCTGGGTTCCTTTCTTGATAATACTAGGGAAATATTTCACTACAAGTGGAATTATTTCCTTCTATTCCGGCTGCAAGCTGCAGACAAGAGAAACTTTATGGTAGCAAAGTGCAGCTGGCAAACCTAAAAAGTTCCACGATTTTCGAGGGGAAGTAATTTCTCCTGGGTTCTCATTTCTGACTTTTTAGATTCCAACTCTAATAGATCACTGTCCTCAAGAAAAAAAGAGAACTCTAAATTGGAAGAACTGGAGGAGTCTACTGCATTTCCTGGTAGCCTCTTTTTTAAAAAAAAGTCATCCGAAATTTCTAGGGGGTTCTCTTTAGGTATGGCCCCTGTGAGGGTTTGCTTCATTGAACAGATTTAATTCATTATGGCTCAAGAACTCTCTCTTGGTTCAGGTATCTCCATTCCTCTACTATCCCAATGCCTTGCAAAACTATAAGTGAACATATCACATCTTTCTCTTTCTCTCTCACTCACACACTCACAGAGCAGAGGCAGGATGTGAGAGTGTGCATTAGTGTGAATAGACTAAGTAAAAAAAAAAAAAAGTGGTGTTTGTATTTTGCTGTAAATTCACCATAATTCATTTCATCCTTGTCTGTTCCGTCTCTTCTGGATATGAGTTTCGGATTCCTGGATTAGTTTCCAAGAAAGCCCTATCACCTGCACATACAAATTTTACAGTTGATGGTAAAAGCTTGACAGTTCCACTTTTCCAGTGAAATATAGCTGTTTTAGGAAGTCATGATAGGAAGGAGACCCTAGCTCCAGGGTTGCTTGGAGAAACCAGAAGCAAGAATCAGAGAAAAAATCCTAGGCAAAACATATTTTGGAAGAGTGAAAAAAAGCAGAATAGGATTAAAAAAAAAAAAAAGGAGGTTACAATCTCATTCCAACATGTGAAAAATTATGCTTCCATTGGTATTTCCAGGAGCTCTGTACACTAATCCCTGCATATCATAGAGCAGGCCACTTTATCCCCCCCCCTTCTCTTATTTCATTGTCCTCTTCCTTTCTGCTCCAGATCTCCACATTTCCCCGCTTATCTCCATGGTCTATGGTAATCTATGAAACCATCAGCTTTGTTTCTAGCTTTCCGATTTCTTTTTTCCCCTCTACCCTCAACCTTTTTAAAAAAAAAAATGCTACCAGAACACCCAAACCTGCAACCAAGAGGATTTCTGGTTCAGTTTGGAAAAATGGAACCATTGGTAGTAGCAACTCTCTGTTGAAGTTAATAGAACTTTCCTGGGGGGTGGGAGGGGGGAAATCACCTTTTTAGAAGTAAATTTGCAGCAATTAATAAGATTAATGGGCAATACCATAATTTAATAGTTACAACAGCTGTTAAAATAGAGTATCACATATTAAACCCTCTTATTCACCATGCAAATTTACTAACCAAAACACTGATTGTTAAGAAGTGCCAGCAAATTTAAGCTGTGAGTTTTTGCTGCTGTCACACTACTCCATCACCTAAAAATGCATGAATAAATGGGAGTATATGCTGTAAAAGGACTGACTGTATGTGGTATCTCTCATATGATCAATTTCATGCCATCAATAGACCTTGGTTCTTTTCCACTTTCTTCTTCTAGGTCTGTTAGAAGAAGTCATACTCCCAATTCAGGAAGCTATCCTTTAGATATACTATAACTCTAAATTTTTACTTCATGTAAGGGATTGAATGCTCATAATTAAGGCCCCAAACATGCAAACTCTTATGCACATGCTTTATTTTAAGCATGGGAGCAGTCTGACTTCAGAGGAACTACTTCCATGTTTAAAGTTAAGCACATCTGTAAGTAACTGCAAGATTGGGACCTAAGTAGAATTGCTAACCCTCCAGGATTTTCCTAGAGTCTCCAGGAATTAAAGATTAATCTTTAATTAAAGATTATGTAATGTGATGCAACCTCCAGGAATATGTCTTGCCAAAATTGGCAACCCTATACCTAAGGCAGCATTTCCAGGATGATCTTGGATGATTAGGTTTGGACCTTGGGAAGTATTTTTTATGTTTATTTTAAGGTCATATATCCTTGAAAAAAAAAGTTTTAAAATAAAATGATACAGAGCCCAACAACACAAGCAAATACACCACTATAAAATGATTAAAAGCTAAGGAAATAGAATATAGCAAATGCATAAGAAGAATGAAGGGGGAAAATCCTGCAGGAAAAGAAGTTATTTTAATTACTGTTTATTTCTATCCCCTCTTGCTGCATATACATGGCAATGAAAATAGATTGCAAATTGCCTGCTAAAGAAAGATGTATCAAAAGATGTTTACCACCCTGTTTAATGACCCATACTCAATGACATGTATAGCAAAGTAATGTTTTCATTAACTCATTTACAAATAGCTTCATAATAATAATAATAATCCTTTAATTCCATTTCATCTGAGAGTTTTGAGAAATATAAAGTAGGTGAGGATCATATGGGCCAACCAAGATGACAAACTACACGCATGAAAATTAACTTCTTAAAAGGTCCTCTGCTTAAGTTACTTTTATTTATTTATTTTTCAGGATTCAAAAGTGTTCATTATGAGCTGAATCCAAAGTCTACTGAGGTCAACTGGAGTATTTCTACCTGCACTTTGAATTAGACTCTATACCTCTAGGTGCATGTTCAGATTCATATACATCTCTATGGTTGGACACCTTAGTTGCAACAGTGGCCAGAAATATCTTTTTTCCCCATCTCTATAAGACAGGATTTCACCTGCTTCCCTCAGAGGCAGATCCTGACCACAGTGATCCATTCCTTTGTCACTTCTACAAAGAGGTGCTGCAATGTTCTTTATTTCCAGCTTTCTACATACAGTGGAAACTGCAACTTATAAAACATGCAGCCACATGTCTCCAAAGTGGACCCATCAGTTGAGGGGTAGAGTAGGGAAAATAATCATACTAGTGCTGTGTGCATTAAACCAGCTCCCAATCTACTACTGGATGAAATTTGAGGGCTGTGGTCTGACTACCTAAAAAAACCCTATTCTCTTTACACAACTTTAAGAATCCCATTATCAACAGGGATAATGCAGTTTGAAGAACACAGGCCCACGTTGGCTAGATGTGCACTCCTACTGCAGAAGGTCAGGAGGGATGAGTGCATGTATTCCCTTCTTTAAAAGACAATGCAACCAATCCGTCTGCAGAGGCCTTACCATAATAGAAACAAAACGAAAACCTCATAATTGGCAAGCAACACATCTCTCCCTTAAGAAACACAATCTATGGAATACATTTCCTCCATGGGTGGGGTAGAGGAAACATGGTCCTTCTATGACTACGGCAGAGTCTAATTCTTGTATGTGGTATCTAGAAACTGGTGACTGGTACAATAAAAACACTTATGTTGCAGAGATGCATGAGAAATCAGTGGCCTGTGAGGAATTTATGGTCTGACTCACCGTTCAGTGTAAAGTCCCTTGAATTGAAACCAGAAAGAACATGAAGCTAGAGTAATCTACTGATCTCTACAGCTGATCCCACAAAGTAACCAAGCTGTCATATTCTGGACCAAAGTGAAGTTTCCAAGTGGCCTAGAAGTATAGCCCCATGAGCAGCCCATTGCAGCAATCCAATCTGGACATGACAAAATGGATAACTGTGGTAAGGACCACATCCAAAAGAAATGTTCATAGTCATTGCACAGATGACAATGTGCACTCTTTACCACCAAAGCCATATATAAAGTCAGGAGTCCAAAAAATAAACTTGGAATGCCAACCCCCTTACGAAAGCGTGGACAAATTTTCAAAAGCTGGAGGTGGCAGGTGCTGAAGAAGAGAAAAGGTATATCTTCGCCAAACATTGTAGTTGTTTCCAGAATCCAACCATCAGCATCTTCAAATTATCTGGACTGAGTTCTGTCAGTTTACCTATGTCCAAATCTCTATCTCCCTCAAGCACTGGACAGTTACCATCTGGATCTAATGAAAAGAAGGCAGACTGGCACATCATCAGCATACCAATAGCACCATAGCCCCAAACCATGATTTGCTCCAGCTCCCTTACAGAGACATTAAGCAGCAGTGGTGACAGAACTGAACCTACCTAGCAGAACTGCTCAAAATAAAAATATCTTAGTGTGGATAATTATTCAACTTCACCTTCTGGGATCCCTCTGAGAGGAAGGAACAGACACTCAGAAATATTCCTTTCCACCCATGTCAGGATCAGCAATCAGTTCAACAAAGAGCACTGTCAAAGGCATTGTGTATGTATAAACAGCTTTTGAGCAAACATGGACAAATGACCTTTATCCATTTCTAGGAGGGGTTCATCAACCAACAAGAGCAATGCTATCTGTGTGTCATACACAGACCTGAGCCAGGTCAACAGGGAATAAAGAAATCTGAGATCTTAGATACTGCCAGTCGACTCTGTGTCACTTTCTCAATACCCTTGTCCAAAGAGGGCAGGTTAGAGCAAGGGAACATTTCGATTCTGACATTTAATGCCTCATATGTTTGTTTATTAAGGAACACTAATAAGCAGTAAAAAAAACGAAGAAAAACCCCACCAAAAAAAAAAAAAAAAAAGATTTGCAGAAGGGTTTGTAAGTGTCTCTGAAGCTCCTACTAGCCCAGGGGTCAGCAACCTCTGGCACGCGGCTCGCTAGGGTAAGCACCCTGGCAGGCCGGGCCAGTTTGTTTACCTGTCGCGTCAGCAGGTTAGGCCGATTGCGGCTCCCACTGGCCGCGGTTCGCCGTCCCAGGCCAATGGGGGCTGCGGGAAGCGGCGCGGGCCGAGGGATGTGCTGGCCGCTGCTTCCCGCTGCCCCCATTGGCCTGGGACGGCGAACCGCAGCCAGTGGGAGCCGCGATCGGCCGAACCTGCCAACGCAGCAAGTAAACAAACTGGTCCGGGCCGCCAGGGTGCTTACCCTGGCGAGCCGCGTGCCAGAGGTTGCCGACCCCTTTACTAGCCCAAAGATGGGGTCTATTGCACTTAGTTTCACTCCTTATTTAAACCATCTCAGACTAACTCTGCAGATCTTAGTTAATAGCAAGACATGGCTCAGGCTACCTGAAATAAACGTGAAGTCTGAGAACTTCTTTGATTGCAAGAAACAGAGAAAAAACTTGAATGCTGTGTAACTGTAATACCCAATGACCGAAGCTGGCTGGGGGCAGTCCAGAGCTGTGGTCAAGAGGACAGAGGCCCTGGCCAGGAATGCTGGATAAAACTTTTTTCAAGATCCTGGTGGATATAATTCTGAAGAGCAGCTAATTTGGGCTCTGACACAGAATATATTCGGCCAAACAGAATCTTGCTCCAGATTATAAATCAACCAGATGGTCATATTGCTGGTGAGGGGGCAATGTGTCTGTGCTTTGTTTTCTGAAGACATGTGAACATTCCTGGTACTTCGCGGGAAGAGTGATGGCTGACCCTCGCAGCAGAGAAGCCTGCTCTGTTGCCTGAGCATCTTTCTCTGTTTCTGGAGCCCAGGCAAGGGTTCAAGTTTGGAAGTCAGGAGGCAGTTGTCCCAGCAGAATTCAGAGTTAAATGTCATGATGGGCTGTCACCAGGAGATATGTGGGTCATTTTGCCAGTCAGGGAATTTCAAGTATCAAAGGGAAATGTGGGGAACCAGATCAGCCTGAACTTGAGGAGCTTATGGTGCTCCTCAACCATCACGATGGGACTACAGGCAAGCAGCGATCAATCAACTGTCTCGACTAGATCAGGGTGGCCTTAGGTATGGGCAGGCCAAGTACTTGAGCCACAGTAGCATCCACAAAACTATCACCTGCCCCAACGTCCAGAGGCTTCTTGTAGGGGAAGTACCTGTCCGGAAACCCAAAGGCAGAGTTACAGCTGGAGTTGTAGACGCAGGGACAATTTCAAGGTGCTGGGCCAGGTGCACGGCATGGGTTGATGGAAGGGCCTTCATGGGGTTTTCCCAGTATTCCCCAGGCTCAACCTCCTTATTGAGGCTGGGCACAATCTTTTTTGGAGCTGGCTGTTCGGGCACTTGATAAGACAAAAGGACACCATATATGACTGGTGCCACCACAGTAAAAGCACAAATTTTCTCACCATCGGCATTCCTGTCCACATGGGTCCAGCAGGATCCACGCTGAATCCACTTGCATGGGCTCAGGTGAGGGGACCTTCGCAGGGTTTTCAGACAGTGTCTGGATGCAGGATAGAATCCCTCTTTTGTTAGGTCATCGCTCCTTAAGTCGTGTGTTGATTCGGATGCAACGCTCAAGAAATGCATCTAAGCTCATCTTTTATTTTCTCACTGAGACCAAGACCAAATTGGCGCAGCTGGGCTGGTCTATTCCTAGCAATATCTGCCACAAGGCATTGGAAATGGGCTGGATACAATGCAGATGACCACAAGGCCTGACAGAGTCTTTGTAAAGCCACCTCCACAGTGCAACCCCGGTGAGGATCATCAAAAATTGTCGCAAAGGTCCTCAGAAATGTGTGCCAGCTGGCCAGTACAGGATGATCCCGCTCTAGCAGAGGGAACACCCAGTCCAGAGCCTCTCCTGTTCAAAAGGCTGATGACCAGTCCCACCTTTGCTTGGTCTATCTTTTAAGCTGGGAGCTGTAGCAGGAAATAGAGCCGGCACTGGTTCATGAAACCTCAGAACTTGCTACAGGTCCCATCATAGTGTTCTGATAAAGGTACAATAGGTTTGGGTTCAGAAGGTGACGCGAGATGCTGGGCCAGAAAAGGCATCGCCACTTGCAGTTTTTTGATCTGTTCCCAAAGGATGCAATTTTTTGCCTAAAGCTGATCCAGCATAGCCTGCAAGACTTAGTTTTCCGTATGTACATGGGCTACCTGCTTCTGGGGGCTCAGCATCCCCTGAGACGCTGCTGATGCCAGGCCTGTGGGTTTTGTAGCCTTTTGGGGTAGGATAAACCTAGGAGGACTGAAGCAGGTCTGAGCAAACTGTCATGGCCAGTGGCTGAAGCAGGGTAGGTACGTCCAGTGCTGTGGTCAAGTGGTACGTGGTGGGGCTGGTAGCTGGGAGGCCAATCGATATTAAAGGCAGTCCAGGGCAATTGTCAGAGTTCTCGCAGGGGTCAGTAGCTGGAAGATCCAATCCAAAGCGGCTGTGTTGGTGGGATAGAGAGGCAGAGTCAGGCAAAACAGCAGGGCAGCAAGGCAAGGCAGTTTAGGCAGCAACCAGTGGGCAATGGCCTGTTTCTCAGATAGTTTCCTCTTCTTGTTGGGGTCTTTATATAGTCCAGGTATCCAACGGGAATGCTGTTTGCCCAGCCAATCAGGGGCTTGGGGTATGGCTGCTGTGGAGCTGTGATTCAACATTACCGCCAGGGTGCGGAGACTAGGGACGCCATCTACAAACCTGGCAGGATGGGCTCAATACCAGGGTCCGAACAATAACAGCCTGTGGGTGGACACTAGCTTAACTGAAAATTTCATAAATTATCTATTTGTCTCTGATATGCCATACATTTTTATGGCATCATATACATAAGTACGAAGGCCTAGAAAATAATCTCATTTTAAAAAATTCAGATTAGCATAATAGGAGTGGGGAAAAGTGTTGCAGAGGCACTCAGGAGCAATGTAAAAGAGCACCTAAGCCCCTCCAGACCACACAGGAGCATCACTGATTGGCTCAGAAGAGTGCCCTCAGCCAGAAGGTATGTTATAACAACAGATATTGTGGGCTCAGGGGGTGAGGTGAGATTTTTATGTCCTTAGAGGCATGGAAGACCAGTAAAAAATATATATATATATTAAAAGTTTTCTAAGATCCATACTGTTTGGTTCAAGATGCAGGTATGTTAACTTCAATAACTGAAACATGCAACTCATTTACCATTATTAAGTTAAAATAGACTCATAGACATTAAGACCAGAACTAGCAGTGCAAGTATGCCGGTACGCTGTGGTACGCCATACCAGCAAGCTGTTTATAGCCGGTAGGGCGTACCGGAAAGACAGCAGCAGCCCCGCCGGAGGAGAGGGCTCGGGAGCGGGGCTGGGAGTTCTGCTCCTTTCCCCGCTGGTGAAAAGGCAGCAGCGGGGAAAAGTGCAGAACGCCTGCAGCTCCTCCGGCAGCTGTACCGCCCCCAGCCCTGTTCTCCTGCTGCTGCTGTAGTACACAGATGGAGATGCAGCTCCGTGGAAGGGCATGGTGCGGGGTTGGGGGCTCTGTTCCTTTCCCGGCTGCAGTTCCCAGCCGGGAAGGCTCTCCCGGGAACCGCAGCGGGGAAAGGAGCAGAATGCTGGCACGGCTGTACCGCACCCAGCCCCACCCCCCGGAGGGGCTGCTGTACAGATGGAGGAGATGCAGCTGCATCAAAGGGCAGGGGGTGGGGAGCAGGGCTCAGGGCAGTACAACCACGCTAGAGGAACTCACCCAGGAGCCAGCATCCCACGCTGGCAGCGTCTCCTCTCTCCTGTCTGGGCCAGGGTCTGTACAATGTAGAGTGAAATTTGTTGTGGAGCTACCTAGTGGAAATGCAGATGCTTTAGCTTTCTGGAGGCTGAGTTCGAATCATGCTGCTGGGATTGTGAATTTAGCCGGCTGAAAGGAGCTGGCTTGGCAACCCTGCCCTTCCTTGAGTGGTTTTGGTCTTTCCTCTCCAACTGTAAAAGCCTGTTCCCATTGAACTCAATAGCAAAACTCCTTTTGATCTCAACGGGAACAGGATTTGGCCTCAAGAGATCAAAGAATGTGATTTTGATCAATTGCTTATCTGTCCAGAGACAGTTCTCATGCATGTTCTGCCAGGCTGATTTTGATTGCCCCTCCTGTATGTCATGCTGAGGAAAATAATAAAACAATTGGGGCTGTAGTTCTATCAAGGTGCACATGGCACACAGTTCTATGCCTCTTTTCCATCAAACCCAGATGGCTCAGCATCTTTGCTTTCCTAGTGCCTGGCAGAGAGCAATACTTAGATAAAGGCAAGCTGGTAGAAGCTTAGTTTGGACATAATGGCAGGGCCGCCGGGGGGGGGGCAAGTGGGGCAATTTGCCCCAGGCCCTGGGTCCCGCAGGGGCCCCGCGAGCCTTGGCCCGGCGGCGGTCCAGGTCTTCGGCGGCATTTCGGCGGTGGGGGGTCCTTCAGTGCTGCCGAAGAGGCGGAGCGACTGAAGGGCCCCCCACCACCGAAATGCCCCGCGAGCCGTGGCCCGGCGGCGGTCCGGGTCTTCAGCGGCATTTCGGTGGCAGGGGGCCCTTCAGTTACTCGGGTCTTCAGCGGCATTTTGGCGTTGGGGGGCCCTTCAGTCGCTCTGGGCCTTCGGTGGCATTTCGGCGTCGGGTCCTTCAGTGCTGCCGAAGACGCGGAGCAACTGAAGGCCCCCCCGCCGCCGAAATGCCGCTGAAGACCCAGACCGCCGCTGGGTGAGTACAAGCGCCGCAGCTCCCCCGCTTTGCCCCAGGCCCCCTGAATCCTCTGGGCAGCCCTGCATAATGGAGGCATTGATAGTGTGATTGTCCTTCCTATCCTTCTTTCATTTAAGAAGTTTTCTATTTGGAGTGCTGCTGGATCCTCAATGACATCTGGAAGTACAGGTGGCACCAGGGGCCCAAAACATCATTTTACAACTGCATCTGTTTAGACATTTATTCTTAGAGCTAGATCTTACCTCTATGATTCCTGAGAAATGTCTCTCAACCAGTGAGCTTGCCATGGCAGTTCATGTCAACTGAAAAAAAAATGCTTGAGCTTACAGATCCAAGATTCAAACCACTGGGCAGTGGTGACTGTGCATTTAATGTGAACAACCCTCAACTCCAGAATTAGCTCCCCCAGCTGTTCTAACAGAGAAAATAACTCAAGTAGGAGGCTATGATCAACAGTCATGACACTCTCTTCTTGATACAAAATACAGCCGGACCTTATTTTGAGCCAGATTCTGCCATCCTTTCTCTTGTTGAATAATACTATACTCCAAGAGTAGTGAGAAGTACCTCATTAGAGCTATTCATGGAGTAAAGTACTACTCAGCAAATGTGAAAGTGGCAGAATCTTATTTTTTTGGTTCTATGCTGAGAAATGTATATATGCATCTGTTGCTCTACCTGGTCAAATGAAACCTGTTTACCTGAATGTTCTTTATGTTCCTGAAATGTTTTGGATAAGAGATATAATTAAAATTCTTTGGAAGGGAAAAGATTTCATTCTTTTTCATATAGGCTAAAGGAACAAATAAAAGTTTAAATTCATGAAACTATATGTGCCTCATCATGGAAAGGAGACGTTTTGATTCCTTGGTCTCTACTTACTTAATTGGATTTTGCTGAGCATCTGAAATCAGTTGAGACTTTGGTCAACTGAACATCCAGAGTCACTTCCAAAAGCATTCATAGCCCTGAGCGGATACAAATTTCTATCCGCAGATGCGGATATCCGCGGATAGAAATCGATATCCACTTCACCATAGCAGGGCTCTCCAGAACTGCAGCAGGGAGAGGAGCAGAACACGGGGCCGCTGGGCAGCCCCATACCAGCTGCATCTCCTCCGTCTGTGTACTACAGCAGCAGCAGGAGGCCAGGGCTGGGGAGGCGAGGCTGGGAAAGGAGCAGAAATCTGAGCCCTGCCCCCTGCCCTTCCATGCACAGAGCTGCATCTTCGTCCTTCCTTCTGCTCCTTTCCCCACTGCGGTTCCTGGGACAGCCCTGTCCCGAAGTCTCCGGCGCAGCAGGAGGAGGACAGAGTTCCGTCCCCCTCAGGTAACATGGGATGGATCATGGGGAGGGGACAGGGAGAGTGTGGCAGCCCCGGGCTGGGGGCGGGGCAGTGAGGAGTCACATGGAGGGTCATGTGGGGAGGTCTCGTGCCTCCCCCCCTTAGCTGGTCCTCCCCCGTACTGGTAACAAATCGATTTTACTTGCACCACTCACCAGAACTGATCATCTAGTCTGATTTCCTGCACATTGCAGGCCACAGAACCTCACCCACCGACTCCTGTAATAGACCCCTAACCTCTGGCTGAGTTACTCAAGTCCTCAAATCATGATTTAAAGACTTCATGTTACAGAGAATCCACCATTTAGACTAGTTTAAACCTGCAAGCGACATGTCCCAGGCTGCAGAGGAAGGTGAAAAGCCCCCAGGGTCTCTGCCAATCTGACTGCGGGGAAAATTCTTTCCCGACCTCAAATATGGCGAGCAGTTGAACCTGGAGCATGTGGGCAAGACCCACCAGCCAGACACCTGAAGAAGAATTCTCTGTAATGACTCAAAGCCCTCCCATCTAGTGTTCCATCACCAGCCATTGGAGATATTTGCTTCTAGCAATCGCAGATCAGCTACATGCCACTGTAGGCAGTCTCATAATACCATCCCCTCCATAAATTTATCAAGATAAGTGTTGAAGCCAGTTAGGTCTTTTGCTCCCACTGCTACCCTTAGAAGGCTGTCCAAGACCTTCACTCCTTTTATGGTTAGTAACCTTCACCTAATTTCAAGCCTAAATTTGTTGATGGCCAGCTTATAGCCATTTGTTCTCGCATCCACATTGGTGCTTACTTAAATAACTTCTCTCCATCCCTGGTACTTATCCCTCTGATGTATTTATAGAGAGCAATCATATCTCTCCTCATCCTTCTTTTGGTTAGGCTAAACAAGCCAAGCTCTTTGAGTCTCCTTTCATAAGGTAAGTTTTCCATTCCTTGGATCATCCTACTAGCCCTTCTCTGCACCTGTTCCAGTTTGAATTCATCTTTCTTAAACATGGGAAACCAGAATCATACACAGTATTCCAGATGAGTTCTCACCAGTACATTGTATAATGGTACTAACACTTCCCTAGCTCCACTGGAAATACCTTGCCTGATGCCTCCTAGGATTGCATTAGCCTTTTTCACGGCCGCATCACATTGGTGGCTCATAGTCATCCTGTGATCAATCAATACACCCAGGTCTTTCTCTCCTCTGTCACTTCCAACTTATAGCAAAAATCTTGTTGTAGTCACTAAGTGCATGACCTTGCACTTTGCACTATTAAATTTCATCCCATTTCTATTCCTCCAGTTTTCAAGGGTGTCCAAATCTTCTTGTAGGATGTTATGATCCTCCTCAGAATTGGCAATACTTCCCAACTTTGTGACATCTGCAAATTTTATTAGCACAGTCCCATTTTTTGTGCCAAGGTCATTAATGAAAATGTTAAATAAGATTGGTCCCAAGACCAATCCCTGAGGAACTCCACTAGTAACCTCCCTCCAACCGGACAGTTCCTCTTTCAGTATGACCCGTTGTAGTCTTCCTTTTAACCAGTTCCTTTTCCACCTTTCAATTCTCATATTAATCTCCATCCTTTCCAATTTAATTAATAATTTCCCATGTGGAACTGTATCAAATGCCTTACTGAAATCCAGGTAGATAAAATTGACTGAATTTCCTTTGTCTAAAAATCCAGTTATCTTCTCAGAGATCAGGTTGGTCTGGCAAAATCTACCTTTTATAAAACCATGTTGTATTTTACCTCAATTATATTTACCTATATTTCCTTAACTACTTCATCTTTCAAAATTTGTTCCAAGACATTACATACAATTGAGGTCAAACTAACAGGCCTGTAATGTCCCCGATCACTTTTCCCCCCTTTCTTAAAAATAGGTTCTAGATCAGCAATCCTCCAGTCATAGGGTATGACCCCCAAGTTTACAGATTCATTAAAAATCCCTGCTATTGGTCTTGCAATTTCATGTGCCAGTTCCTTTAATATTCTTGGATGGAGCTTATCCAGGCCTCCTGATTTGGTCCCAGTAAGCTGTTTGAGTTGGATTTCCATCTCAGATGTGGTAATTTCTACTTCCATAGCCTTATTTCCATTAACCACCCTGCCACTACCCCTAATATCCTCATTACACTTATTAAAAACTGACGCATAGTATTCACGTAGGTCAGGGGTTGGCAATCTCTGGCACGAGGCTCGCCAGGGTAAGCACCCTGGCGGGCCGGGCCAGTTTGTTTACCTGCCGCGTCTGCTGGTTCGGTGAATCGCGGCTCCCACTGGCCGTGGTTCGCCGCTCCAGGCCAATGGGGGCGACGGGAAGCAGCGGCTAGCACATCCCGCGGCCCGCACTGCTTCCCGCAGCCCCCACTGGCCCCCACGATCAGCTGAACCTGCGGACGCGGCAGGCAAACATACTGGTCAAGCCTGCCAGGGTGCTTACCCTGGTGAGCCGCGTGCCAGAGGTTGCCGACCCCTGATGTAGGTGTTGGCCATGCCTAGATTATCTTTAATCTCCACCCCATCTTCAATGCATAGCAGTCGCACTTCTTCTTTCCTTGTTTTCTTTTTATTTATATGGCTATAGAACCATTTACTATTGGTTATAATTTCTTTTGAAAGGTCCAACTCTGCTTGACTTTTTGACAGTTCTCATGTTTTCCCTACAATTTCTGACCTCCAAGAGGTAACTTTCCTCAATGATTCATCCCATCTTCCATTCCGTATAGGCCTTCTGCTTTCTCTTAATTACCTTCTTTGAGAGGCTTGCTCACTCAGTTTGGTCTGCAACCCTTCCCTATGATTTTTTCCCCCTTGCTTGGATACAGGCTTCAGATAGCTTTGGCAACTTTGACTTAAAGTAATTCCAAGCCTCCTCCAAATCCAGATACTTAAGTTCTTCAGTCCAGTCCATTTCCCTAAGCGATTAGCTTAATTTTTTTAAGTTTACTCTTTTGAAACCTAGTTGTAGATCTATTTTTGTTTATTATTCCATTTACTTTCTACTGAATTAGCTCATGATCAGTTAAACCAAGGTTGTCCCCTACAACCAGTTTTTCTATGAGGTCCTCACTACTCACCAATACTAAATCTAAAATGGCATCATCTCTTGTTGATTCAGTGACTATTTGGTGAAAAAATCTGTCAGCTATCACATCAAGGACAATCTGGGGCCTACTGTTATTAGTAGCATTTGTCCTCCAATCTATATCTCCTGTAATCACACAATTCTCAGCAGTATTTATTTTATTAAAAATATTAAAGATGTCTCTATCCATATCCAAATGAGATCATGGGGGTCCGTAGCACTCCAAGCACTATTATACAGTATTCTGCTTTCATTCATTATGGAACAATCAACTCTTGCCAACAATATGAGACAGAGACCTAAACAAGATACATTTAGCACTGACCTTGAACCCAACCTAAAGCTTGTAACCACTCTCCTTGGTGCTTAACTGCCTAAGGAATGTGATGAGTCAAAGTTTGCAATATAAATCATAGCTAAATAGCATATTAGTATTTATGAATTATCAACAATATTACAAGCTAGCCAGGGAGAAGGCAGTGTTCTCCTAAGGAATTCAGAGAAAGAAACATGAGAAAGCTCACTCACAAATTAGTTTTATGTTGAAGTTAGGTTTAATATTTAAACTTTTTTGGGCTAAAGTTTTAAAGAAGTCTTCCAAATTAGCACCCTCAAAGGAACACAAGAATTGTGATACTCAATTAGACCAGTGGTCCATCTAGTCCAATGTTTTGTCTCCAGCAGTGGCAGGAGGCAGTCATAGGATAGTCTGTCTCTAAAGTTTCCTCCAAAACCTCAATAATTAGGCCCTCAAACAAAAGGGTTACTACATTGTTAATCTTTACTATAACAACCCTAGATATTTTTCTTGTCCATATTAATGTCTCCAAACTTTCTGAAGCTTGCTAGGCTCTTGGCCTAGAACCCTGTGACAAGGAGCTCCACTGGTTAATTGTTTGAAAAAAAATTCCTTTTGTCAGTTTTGAATTTGCTACCTTCCAATTTCATTGAATGGTATCTCTCGTTCTTGTGTTACAAGACAGGGTGACTAGAAAGAAGTTCCTGATCTGCCTTCTCTATTCATTACTTTGTATACTTTTATCATGTCCATTCTTATTTATCTCTTTTCTAAGGTAAACATTTCCAGTCTTCTCAATCAATCTTCATCTGAGAGTTTTTCCATGCCCTTACTCATTCTCTTTGCTCATCTCCAAACCTCTCCAACTGTGCAGTATGTCCATAATCAATGTGAAGGGGGAAATTGTTTAAAGAAAAAAATGCAGGTGTTAAGTAAAGGCATTTAAATATTTAACTATCTGATGGCACCTACAAACAGATAAGAGATTGACAGTTGTCTATTTCTTTTGGAGGCTGGGATGGAGCAGGCAAACAGCTGGCAAACAGTTCTAAACTAATAAGGAAAGTTTGGGACAGGAAGGAGGAGGTTTTGAGGGAGGCTGCATGGAAGGTGGGTTTTATCCCCTCCATGGTTTTGAAGAGCTGTGCTGTCTCCTATTCTCCCCACCAACATCAAAGAAATGAACAGTATATAGCAGACATTACTGTATAAGTCATGCAGTCTGTTGGCCATATTAGACTTGGACACCTAAAACAGCCTTTTTAGTGAGACGTGGGCTTATGGTGGCCTCTTACATATACATACACAGGCTCTCACCAAATGCATTGGCTGTCTTTGCTAGTGTTTGTGATTCCAAGAAGTGACAGTCCAGATTTTTATCCCCTGTTGGCTCTACTGCATACTGGAGCTACATAAACAGCTGATTAATGGATTCTACACTATGGAAGCCCTAGTTACTGGCAAATGCACACTTGCTAAGGGATTTCAGATCTCACAGACAGAGCAGGAACTAACAAGGTCTACAGGGCATTAATTTCAGATTCATATTTAGTACTAGGGATGTAAATACCATTTAAAAAGTTAACTGTTTAAATTATTAAAAAATATTTCATTTAAATGGTTAACCGATTAAGCGGCTGGGGCCAGCGTGGCTGGGGCTCGGGCTGTGGCATGGGGCCACTGGGGTCGTTGGGCCAGCCGGCATGGGGGCGCTGGGACCAGCAGACCAGCCAGCCCAAGGATTAACGGTTAAGGCAGCTAACTGGTAAGACTAATGCTTACCGGTTAACCGGTTAACATTTTACATCCCTATTTAGTACCTGACAAGTACAAATAGCTATCATTTGGTGTTTGGTGAAAAAGTAAAAGAATAGATTCACCCTTTATTATAAATAAAGTATGTATTCTAATTCCTGGTGATTCAGGTGTTTGGAATAGTTGAAAGCACAAATCAAAAATCAATACTATCAATCAACATCCATTAAAAAAATCCTTAAGATAAACATCTTACATTTGCTTAAGGAAATGGATTTGAATCAGATATTGTATTTTTGCACCAGTTTCCAAATCTACTTTTACTTCTTTCCAAATGAGCTTCTGAAATAAACAAATGACAAATCACTTATTGGCATAGTCATATCAAGCATGAGTATAACAACATGTGTTCTAAAAGCAAAAGCATCTCTTAACCAATAAGGGACTCCTCATTCTTCGGACTCTGATTTTTTCCACAGGTGAATAGAGATGAATATCTATTGAATGGATTACAGCAGAGTAAAGTTGCCACAGAAATACCCTGCTGGGTTAAATAGTAATAGTAATACAGTAAGTATGTTAACAGAGTAGCCGAAGGAGAACCCACCTACTTCCCAGGAGGAAAACCAGATTCTCTCCTCACCTGATAATCAGTGTGTTTTAATCTAATTTAAAAAATAACCAGAGAGATTATTTCCTTAACCTATAAAAGAAACAGTAGGTCAAATTCTGCCTTCAGTTTCACCCAGGCAACTCCAATGGGATTATACAGATATAACTATGTGGAAAATGTAGCCTTGTAGATACCAAATACTTGATTCTTTATATTTCTTATTTAAAATTGATTTAAGATTTTCCTGAAAATCTGTCTTGGGGCATGATAATGCATATTTTGTAGGGCATGCAGGTGGGATTTGTACCCATATGTAAACAATCAGGAATTTCAAACAAAGTCAGAGTGATTGTTTTCACTGCAATACATATCATAGCTGAAAACTCAAACAAACCACATTTTTTGGATCTCACCTGAAAAACTTATCTTGGAAGAAGAATACCATCATTCTGCTCTTTTATAGTGAGCTCCTTAATACATTTTGATGTTGACAGCCCATGATTCTTTACCAAAAAACACTGATGAACCCAAAATGAAAATATTTGGCCTCCAGTCTCTGAGCACTGTTGAGGGGCTCTTAAAACCTTCCTCAGCCAAAGGAGAGTCACCATGAACTGTTGTCTTAAAAGAAATTCTGGTTTAGGGGGAGCTGGAGGGAGCAGCAATCTGGGGAAAATTTAAAATAAAAGACTTTCCTCATCCTCCCTCTCTTCTCAAAATACAGTAAAAGCTGTGTTATCTGGCACTTTACCAACCGGAAAGCTCTAGAAACTGGCATTTCTGATATCTCCCAAAAGTCCAGTTGGCGCGGGGCTGGCAGGCTCCCTACCTGGCTCTGCGTGACTCCCCGGAAGCGGCAATATGTCCCTGCTGCTCCTAGATGGAGGAACAGCCATGGGGGCTCTGTGCACTGTCCCCACCCCACCCCGAGCGCTGGCTCCACAGCTCCCATTGGTCAATGAGAGCTGCGGGGGTGGCGCCTGCAGGCGGAGGCAGCGTGCAGAGATGCCTGGCTGCGCCTCCACCTAGGAGCAGCAGGGACATGTTGCCGTTTCCAAGGAGCTGCCCCAGGTGAGCGCTGCCCGGATCCGGCACCCCAAAACCCCTGCTGTGCCCCTGCCCCGAGCCCCCTCCTGCACCCAAACTCCATCCCAGAGCCCGCACCCCAACCCTGAGCCCCCTCCTGCACCCAAGCTCCCTCCCTCCATTGGTAAGTATAACTCGTAGTTAACCGGAATTTTTGACTAACCGGCACCCCCCATCCCTCCAACATACCGGATAACAAAGCTTTTAATGTATACTAAAAAAGCAGCACTATTTCAGACAATAGTTTTCTACTGTGCACACTTTTTGATGCCCCATGCACACAGGTCTGTGGAAAATGAACACGCAGAGACATATCTGAAGACATCTTCTCCAAAACGTTAAGCCACAATTATCGGTGACCTTTCTAGAGGTAAAGATCAAAATTTATATCCCCTAGGATAATTGTCCCATTCATATTATTTATGGAAGTAGAACAACATGCACAGGTAATAAAAATGAAGTTACACCATTAGTCTTTTTTCTGCCACAGTAACAATCTCCCAGACTAATGTGTTGATCTGGTTAACATACTGATCCTGATCATGTTGTACTTGAAACACAAGTTGAAACACGAAGAACCAAGCCCATCATTTTCAAACTCAGCAGGGGGCCTACAAATTTATCCAACTTGTGATCTCAACTGTAAAAAAGTATGTAAAAGTTTACAAGAGGTTACAATAAACCCATAATAACAAAATGCTGATGGGAAAAGGTATGAAAAAGAGACAGAATAATTGAATTAATCTAAACAAAAAGGCCAAGTTGAATAGATTCAAAAACTGTGCTGAAATTATACTGGTTAAAAAGCAGGAGATAAAGAGCTGGAAGTTAATGAGCAAAATTGCCATGTCAGATATTAAGCCTAATTGGTGGCCAAAATAATAAGGGGATGGGCTATTCCACCTATCACTCCCTTTTGGGGTCCTTAAAAGAAAGGGATTGTGTGGGGAAAATATGAAAGAACAAAAAGAACAATCAGGAAGAATAGACAAAGATGACTGAAGCGAGCTTCACCATCATGGTTGCCACCCCCACCATTTCCTGGGACCCCAGGCCTCCATCATCCTGATCCGGACTGGGCCAGAGAGAGAGGGACCCAGGTGACATCACCACCCTTACTGGCTCCAGCTTAATCCCAAACACTACATGGGATGACACTTATTACCATCTTTAATACCATCTAAGAGACTGTCAAACAAGGGGGAGGAGGGTTCCTTCTAAGACTGGACATTAACAGCAACTGCAGCAATGACATCTCCAGCCCATCTCAACTAAATTCTTCTCTTCTCCCCCAAAGGGACCATTATTACCACACAAGAGACTGTCAAACAGGGAGAAATGGGGGGAGGGGGGTTCCTTCTAAAAACTCTCTACAGCTAAAGGGAAAGGGAATGAAGGATGTAGTTAAAATGAAAGCCTTACTTAATACTTCACATTTCAAAATACTTAAACTGTTTTTTTCTTCTTTTCTGTATCTTTTTAAAAAAAAATTTAAAGGATTTTCAGTGGTGTGTTTGCCATGGTACTAAGCAGGCTGAGATCTCTATATACCAAACCCTGGGCCTTCTTTAACACTGTTTTATGTTGGACAGTGCCTGGGTTATGTTAACACCTTTGACCCATTTATTTCATTGAAATTAATACAACAGGAACCACGTTCTTCCACATTCCAATTTTGTATCTATCTTTATTTTAGCCCCATGACACAAGCCAAAATTAAAAAAAAAAAAAATCAGAAACATCAAACAAGATTTCACTAACTACAAATAATAAATAATAAAGCACAGGAAGCTTTATGATTCCCATAAAAACTTATTCTAGATCCTGAGATCTTACTCTGAATCATTTAGAGAAACAAGGTGGGTGAGGTAATATGCTTTATTGGGCATTGAGAGAGAGACAAGCTTTCAAGGTACACAGAGCTCTTCTTCAGGTCTAGGAAAGGTACTCAAAGTGTCACAGCTAAATATAAGGTTGAACAGATAGTTTAGTACATGGATCAGCAACCTTTGGCACACGGCCCGTCAGGGAAATCCGCTGGTGGGCCAAGACGGTTTGTTTACCTGCATGGTCCGCAGGTTCGGACGATCTCAGCTTCCAATGGCCACGGTTCACTGTTCCAGGCCAATGGGGGCTGCGGGAAGCGGTGTGGGCCAAGGGATGTGCTGGCCGCTGCTTCCCGCAGCCCCAATTGGCCTGGAACAGCGAACCACGGCCAGTGGGAGCTGCGATTGGCTGAACCTGCAAACGCTGCAGGTAAACAAACCACACCGGCCCACCCGCGGATTTCCCTGACGGGCCGCGTGCCAAAGGTTGCCGATCCCTGGTTTAATATAAGTAGTTTCTCATTTAGAGAAAGGCACAGAAGAAATGACTGTCTGAGATGAGACTAAACAAGACCTATCCGGAAGATCATAAGTGTGTTCTGATTGAAGTTCTCAAATCTCTTATTTGGGAATATTGCGCTCAATGCCTGGGTTGGTTGAGCTCCACTCGACACAGAAACTAGAGAAGGGGATCCCTGAGTCCCACCTTTATACTGCCCCTAATCGGGGGACTGCACAGGGACCAATTCAAACCTGGGTAATTTAGAGCAGCCTCAACACTACACTAACTTTCACAAGCTGGTAACAGCTCCCAAGGAGCCACTATATGAGCCAGAGACTGCACTAGTGCAGCAGTGTTCTGACCACATTATATGTATGTCCGTCTATTATTTTGTGCTTTAACATTATGAAGAGTTAAAATCTTGTGTATCAACAGTACCAATTCAAGACTCAAAACTTTTCTTGTAAATGCTGTATAGATGTATTCCGAATAGAACAGCAGGGTTCATGGCATACACTGGACAAGAGATGTGCATGAACAGATACTGCTGCGGTCACCCGAGAGTCACTGCTCTGCTGGGAGAATTACAGACCCAACATAAAATTACTTGCTTTCCTATGAGGTGGGGGAAACATGTATGCACACCCCACTTCCCAGGCCCCCATCCCTCTTCTTTCAGACTATTGCCTGACAGTGTGTTTATGGATGTGGCATATGGCTGAGTGATGTGAGTCTTTCAAAAAAATTTCAGTATTGGAGAGTAAGTTACGTATTTTTATATACTGTGAGAGATGAAGCAATGAGCTTTTAGATATCAAAAGATAAATAATAAGTTGGAGCTAGGTATTATGACAAATATAAGTTTTAGAAGGTTGAATGGTTGTTCTTCTAGCACAGGGGTCGGCAACGTTTGGCAAGCGGCTCGCCAGGGTAAGCACCCTGGCAGGCCGGGCCAGTTTTATTTACCTGCTGACGCGGCAGGTTCGGCCGATCGCGGCCCCCACTGGCCGCGGTTCGCCGTCCCAGGCCAATGGGGGCAGCGGGAAGCGGCGCGGAGAGCGATGTGCTGGCCACGGCTTCTCGCCGCCCCCATTGGCCCGGGACGGCGAACCGCGGCCAGTGGGGGCCGCGATCGGCCGAACCTGCCGCGTCAGCAGGTAAATAAAACTGGCCCGGCCCGCCAGGGTGCTTACCCTGGCGAGCCGCGTGCCAAACGTTGCCGACCCCTGTTCTAGCAGAACACTTCAGAATTTTACTGTTCCTCCCACCCCAGAATATGTAAAATGCTAACACTCAGTGCACCTCCCATACAAATGGAAAACAGGCTGTTTTTTTTTTTCAAATGTGAAACCTTTATGAATATATTCCATTTCTTGTCTCTTTCTCATACTACTATTCATGACTGTTTTCTCCCCCAATGTTCCACTTGAGCTGGAATACATTAATATTTGTTGAGTTGTGACATGCTGCAAAGACCATCTGTCCGAACAATCATTGGTGGAGGACTGAGGCAACAGAGGGTGGAATTTGTCTGATGAAAAGTGCAATGGGGGTTTTAAGCCATATTGGTTACATGACTGATGAGCAAATGAAATGTAGTAAGAAGTAGTGTTGCTTTGGTCCATTTTTAATTTCTGTATGTTTATTTATGTTCTTGTGTTTTTAAAATATATGTCAAGGACATTCCGAAATTTGGATGGGTGCTCTTTTGAGTGGTGGGGGACCACAGTTCATACAGGACTGAGATCTAAGTATTTTTTTGTATAAAATTGAATACGATATTTAAAAAAAATCTCTCCTTGTTGTGAAAAAAATGTACATGATTTTATCATAGGATTCCAAAGATTTATAGATCATATAGAAATGCAAAATATTATTGGCCCAACTTCTCAAATGTGTGTGCACATGGCTTTGTGCACACCTGATTTTTGTGTGCAAATTCCCAATGCATACATCTGCAATTTGTGTGCATACACTTATTCCTGCACACACAATCATGTCCTGGAATGCATATGCTTGAAAACCCATTGTTACTAAAACAGTGATATGCAATAGTTGCAATAGTTTTTTGGAAAGAGCTTTTATAAAAATGTTAATTTGTTAGTGATGGGGGATATTTATTCTATTTTATGGAGACTCTGCTGGTCAAAGCTTTTCCACAAGCCCAAGAAGTATGGTGCAAAAAGTAAAATTATTTATAAGTATGAAAGCAAATCAGATATCAAACTGGAAGAGAAATCTCCCAAGCAACTCCTATAAACAAGCTTCGCCAACATGAGATGCAAAATAAGACAACATGCAAGTAGATTGTTTAGCGCTTCCTCACATGACTGTCCCTCCCATGTCTCCCACACTTTGACAAGCAGTGTAATAGTTAAACATCTACCTTGTTTTCACATCATTGTGGTTTGGAATTAATGCCCCATTGAGATTTATAGATCCAGTTTATGCCTCTCAAAGCCATGGCTTCAGTCCCTCTTCAGACTTCGGCAGACACCGCTTTGAAAGGTCAGTTGAAAGACTCCCACCATTGACTTCAGTGGGCTTTGAATCATGCCCTATGGCCCAGATCCACCAAAGGACTTAGACACCTAATTTCCCATTTTAGGTGTCTAAATCCAAAATGTAGGCACCACTGAGATCCTCAAATCCCCCTACTTGGCTGCCACATAACCCTGTAGGCACCTATAATCCCTCAGCACCTAAAATTTTCACTGTAAAGAAGCCACAGTTTCTGCCACTGAGCACGTGCACAATGCCTCACTCTAGGCATCCAGAAACACATCTCATGCCTAAGCCCCAATGGGATCCTCAAACCAGATGAAGATAGGTGTTCCCCCTCTCCTACCTCACCTGAGGGGCCCAATTCAGTAGACTTGCTCTGAGCACACCTTCCAGATCAGGAACCATTCAAAATCCAGCCAGAGGAAGTGCTGGTGGTGCCTCCCTTAAAACTTTTAGCCTGGTGATTAGAGCAGTCACTCAGGCTGTGGGGGAAACAGGTTCAATCAGGAGGAAAGGATATGAACAAGGTCCTCACCTCTTAGGAGAGTGCTTTAATCACTAATCTAAGGCATATACTCATGTGGGTCTCTTACAATCTTTACTGTGGATGCTATTCTACTTTTTTACTTAATTAGTCATGGGAGCAGGGGGTCTGGACCCTGGATCTCCCACCTCCCAGATGAGTGTGCCCTAGCCACCACATTAGAGAGTGTCACATTCTCTCTCTCCCCCCACCCTCTCCTTGAATGTTGCAATGCCTATGTCCCTTTGTGGATCCAAGGCTATGCCTCTAACCAGGGTCTAAAGTGAGAGAGTTGTAAATGGGATCGTCCTCCTCCAAAACCCCTGCCACGACCTGCATTTCTACACAGCCTGAAAGGAAATTTACTGGGCATTTTGTTGAGAAAACAGCCTTATAGCATTTTTTTGCAACATGGCCCAATTTAATCAGTTTGTGTTTTATCCCTTCTTGACCCCTATCCAAAAATGACTAATAAATAAAACTAGATGTAATACTGGTCATCTTGCAGTAAGCAAGGACAGGATATTTAATGTGCATAAATATGGCTTGTGATGGATATGACTACTGAGTGATGTCTAGAGGGATTGTTCAGTGATATTGAAAATCGGAGGAATTCATCTGGCAATATTTCTCATAAGTGAGAAGCCCATAAATTAACATTGCCCAGAGGCACTTAACTTAGGCAACTCAATTATTCCTGTTTTCTCAAAGAGGAGAGTACATGCAGATTGCTTGATGGAGATAATTGCACACCTTTTGTGTGTTTCCCAGCCCTGTTTTACATAGAAGGATTTGTGTCATTAAAACAGACAAAGTCTGTGGACGTAGTTTACACAGTTAAATAAATTGTAACCATGTACATTATATAACAGCTTTGTGTTGTGACTAAAAAGTGCCTAAAAATGGGGAAAATGTTTTTATATTCTAGAACTCAACATTGTTTTCCCAATTTAAGTCTCTCTCTCTTTTTTTTTTTTTAAAGTGAAGGAAAAATTTGCCTAACTGAAAAGACTGTCAAGCTTCTTCCTGGTGCCATTCAAGTACCCTCATAAACACGATTTATAATGGAAACACCAACTGGCACCTTCAACTACAGCAGCACTGCCAGGAGCCACTATAATTGGGCTAGAAACACTCTGCTTGGAGTCATGAATAGAATGCACTTAGTCTTGTTTGTTATACAGGACCACACCGTCCAAGTTCAGGCAGCAACATATACTGCAAAATCCACTGAAAGATAACAGGTGATTTAAAAGGGAATCGTGTAAGTCTAGTTAAAGAGCAACTTTAGAAGATTATTTTCAATTACTGAGATAACATCAGGGCTTTTCTCAGGAAAAAACGGAAGGCTTGTTCTTTACAGCACATACAGTATATGAAAGATTTAAGAATCAACCTACTACTAATACTCCTCAATTCTACTTTTCCCCTCCCTCGAGTCATTTTGCCAATTATTTTCACCTTTTTCTTTGATCAATGAATAAAAAGCAGCTTTCCACTAGAGATAACAGGTTATTGAATGCCCTTTTCAGACGTTTAACCTGCTCTCAGGAATACCAGCTGATGGTCTCCTTCTTTCACCAAATCTACAGGGCCACAGCCTAGCAGTAACTTTTCGCATAGAACTCCTCTGCGATTTCAGAGAGCAGGATACAACCACAAAGTTTGGATCCTCTTAAACTAATGTTAGGACCTGCAAGTAATAAATCAGAGTCTCTTGTAATTGGAGTAAAGGAACCAGCTTCACCACCTCATCTGGGAATGCTGCTGACCCAGATTGAAGTCCTTCCTCTGACTTCTCTCTAGAAATTAATTTATTAATTAGCCTATGTACCTGCTTTTGTACCTATGTAGCCTATGTACCTGCCTATGTACCTAGCAGAATGAAAAAAATCTTGGGAGAGAAAAATACTTCTACTGTCCCTATATTTAAAATCAAATTAACTGTCTAGCTGAAAATTAACACAATATTATTGGCTCATCACCTGCTTTAGAGCATGTGTGTCAGATGCTCTGTTTGTAGAGCACAATTTGTTCACTCATGTTGTCAAAATGAATGTCTATCTTTAAAAAAAAAATCAATCCATTGAAAATAACTCCCTAATCTACCATCCTTTCAATAGAATTGAAGTGCACTTCACAAACACTGTACACAAGCATCTTGAATTAGCAGGGAACTATTTTTAAAACACATGAAGGATAAGATATGAAATTAGTTTCATGGGGAATGAGAACCTTGGAGATTATTTACTTTCCCTTAATTACATTGACTCACCGCTAATTTAGCTTTCCTATGGTACTAAATATTTCACACTAGGATTCTGAAACTGAAGACATGAGTACCGTTTTTGAACATTTAAGATTAGTGACCTTATGAACACAAGAACATTTCTCCTATTGACTTACCACAATGATAAAGGATAAGCAGTACTCTACTATACCAATAATTTCCTCTCTGTAGCTACTACCTAAAAGTTAGGATCCCTATTCAGTTTTCTTTGGCAGTTTCCTTTGAGCAAACTGTATCAAAATTCTGTGAATTACCCAATACTACTGTACAAGTGCATACAGCTACTCACATGGTAGGACAAGAAGCAATGACCCAAGTTTAAGGAAGGAAAAGTTTAGAATATGAGAAAAGTATTCTTGATAGTAAGAGTAATCAAGAAATGGAATAGTCTTTGAGGGAAGTACTTAAGGTACCGCATCTAATGATAAATACAAGAAAAGGTTAAATATGGACATTAGTGGAAATAAACAATGCACTGTTAGACTGCACACATTATCAGTCTTCATCACACATGACATGAGCATATCTAGTGGTCTGCCACCAGCATGCAATACCACAATGGGCTACAGGCACAGATGAAGTAGCATCCCATAGCAAGAACTTGCTTTGCTTTGATTAAAAACAAAAAGAAAGAAAGTGAGCCGGAGGAAACAATTAGTAAAAAGAGAATGAAGCAGAAAACGGGAAGGATAAAAGTATACAGAAGAAAAAGAGGAACAAGAAAAGATGAGAAAGAAAGGAGGCAAGTTAGAAGAGCCAGAAGAAAATGAGGAGCATAAGAAAGAGAGACCAACAAAAAGACAGACTAATGCAGAGCCAAAGGAAGTAGAGAGTTAAACAGAAATAAAGGTGGACAAGGTGAGAGACGAAGAAGAAAGAATGGAGAGGAAGAGAAAACAGAGAAAATAGATAAAATAGTGAATATCCAACACTGCTACTCCATAGCTTTTCCCCTGAAAATGACAAAGGAAACCTTTTAAAGGGGAGCTAATAAAGTGTGAATTTCTTTGAGCCACTGAAGCTTCCTTCAAGATCTACACTCATGGCTTCCTGTCCAGCAGTGGGACTTCGTGCCAGATCCTTTTTAACTCCCATGGTAATCTCACTGAGGCTACGTCTTCACTACAGGGCGGGGTCGATTTAAGATACGCAAATTCAGATTCGACGTATCGCAGCCGACTTACCCCGCTGTAGGGACGGTGGCAAAATCGACCTCTGCGGCTTCCTGTCGACGGCGCTTACTCCCACCTTCGCTGGTGGAGTAAGAGTGTCGATTCGGGGATTGATTGTCGCGTCCCGACGGGACGCGATAAATCGATCCCCGAGAGGTCGATTTCTACCCGCCGATTCAGGCGGGTAGTGTAGACCTAGCCTTAGTAAAGAGGCAATTTATGACTGATTTTCCCACTTCTTGAATGCCTGATGCCACGTATAGCATAAGATCAGCTCTGCACCTTTGATGATGACCAGCCTTCAATAGGCAAGAGAATAAAAAGGTGCACAGTCTGCCAAAATATCCCACATACCAACACAATTACTACTGTGCACTTGTAATTAG